>NW_018165134.1:291247-295479 GCF_001263595.1 Phalaenopsis equestris | reverse complement strand
ATCAGAGATCGACTTTAAGCCCATATCTTTTTGCTTTAGTTATGGATGGTCTTCCTGGACATTTACAGGAGGATGTCCCCTGGTGTCTGCTTTTTGCTGATGATATCATTCTCGTGGATAAGACGAGAGAAAAAGCTCAGAAAAAACTTAAATTATGGAGGTCTACATTGGAGTCTAAAGGCCTTCATTTGAGTAGAACTAAAACTGAATACATGGAATGTAATTTTAGTAGTAGTAGCTCTAGTAACAGAAGTGTAACTTTGGGTGATCAAATTATTAAAAGGTGTGAACAATTTGGATATCTCGGGTATGTTGTTCAAAGCGATGGTGATATAGATGGGGACGTTAATAGTAGAATTCAAGTTGGTTGGTTGAAGTGGCGGAATGCTTTGAGCCTTTTGTGTGATAGAGAAGTACCACGTAGACTGAAAGAAAAATTTTATAAGACGGTGGTGAGACCTGCAATGCTCTATGGCACTGAATGTTGGCCTTTAAAAGAGAAGCATGATACTAAGTTAAGTGTTGTCGAGATGAGAATGATTAGGTCGATGAGTGGCTTTACACTTGGAGACAAAATGAGAAATGAAGATATCTATGATAGGGTTGGTGTAGCTCCTGTGACGGACAAAATTAGAGAAAGTCGTCTTAGATGATTTGGTCACATTAAGCCATCTGATGATCTGATTAGGAGAGTAGATGTTTTAGGTTCGACTTATATTAAGAAAGGCGTAGACCTAGGAAGACTTGGGCTTACTGTATAAAAAATGATCTTAATTTATTAGAAGTAAATGAAATTATGACACTAAATAGGACGCAATGGAGAAAAAGGATTCATGTAGCCAACCCCACGTAGTGGGATTAAGGCTTTGTTGTTGTTGTTGTTGTTGATAACTATCAACTAAATTTCTAAATATCTATCCAAATGTTAGATCATGAGGGCTAAAATAAATTGGTGAAAGATTTAATCATTTGTAATAATTTTATTTTATTTAAGTAAAATATTACTTTACAAAAAAGTTAAAATTTATGTAAAAAATTTATATTTAAATAATATCATCATCTCCATATAATTTAAATTGAATAATTCATTAATGGTATATTGTTTAAAAACCCTTTAGTTGCATGAAAGATTAAATACATTAGTTTTTATTTTATACATTATCATTGGTAAAAAATCATTAAATAAAGTATTGGTAAGCTGGCATCAATGCTTAACTTTTCTCATTTGCTTTTCATATTTATCTATTTTTTATGAAAACCCAAAACAAAATCAAATTTAAATATTAAATTGCACAAATTAAAAAAATAATAAGTTGTAAATTATTAATTTTTCAATATAATTATATATGCAATATATTTCAACTTGAATTTTTATTTTGAAAAGTACATATTGCTGAAATGCAATATGAATTCTCAAAAATGCATAATAGAAAATTCACTGCTTATTATATCTAAAACATTAATTATATTCTCTTCACATCAAAAAATAATAATTATTCACATAAATATTAACATAAAATCTATAACAGCAACAAGGTTTTGGTTGTAGAATTTAAAAATGAATTAGAGATAGATGAATTAAATTTAATTCATTCATATCTCAATTGATACTTGTTATGATATAAACCTTTTAACATATTTCATTTTCTTGAATGTTCACGCCAAACAAATACATACGAATATATATATTAGTAAATGAAGCTTTATAAAATTTTCCCCTAAAATTCTTTCATTTTATTTTACTGTTCAAAAAAATTCTTCACTATATCTACTCTACTTAATTTGGTATGCAACAGCGTGATACATTTAAATGGTTATGATTATTTAATTAAGTAGTATTATATTATATTAATTATATAATTAAACCAAGCCCTCTTTCTATTCCGTCACTAGCCCACCGTTCGCAGACATAAATGGGCAAATTTCAGAGGGGCTAGATCTCTATGGGTTGGGGGGGCAGAGACATGTAAGGGAAAATTTAGTAGTTTTGAGGTAAAGAAAAAATTTTTAAATGTATGTATGTGTGTGTGTATGAATGTAAACTTATAAAGTATAACTGTCTAAAATGTAAATAATTTATTTGTTTTTCTTCATTTATTATATTTTTTTTTTTGTGAATTAAATTTTGTCAAATCTATAACAGCAACAAGGTTTTGGTTGTAGAATTTAAAAATGAATTAGAGATTTAAAAATGAATTAGAGATAGAAATGAATTAGAGATAGAGAAGGGAATTTAGGCCTTAAGCAAAGAACCCCCACATTCCATTCTATTTTCAATAAAAAATTCCATAAGGTGAAGCCATTTTGAGGCAAAATTTTCAATTGATAGGTTGTTCGTATAAAATTGACAATAATTTAAGAAATTCATCAAATTAATAATTATGTTATTTTTAGACCGTTTATGTAAGGAAACAACCTCGAGGTGAGAATGGAGAAGAAATTCATGGCGAGGCTGACCTAATAATTGAGATGAGACAATCAATTGCTAAGAAACAAATTATCTATAAGACTAAAGATTACTACTGTTCATTAGTATATTCTACTTATTATATATCTGTATTTAGAATGTCTCCTATATTGAGCGTATAAATGTTTACATATTCATTTATGTTTCATAAAATTGTTATTAAATTACAATATCAGGTATGAATTTTCATTATTATTTGTCCCGCTGTATTTATTGTGCATGTAAATAAAGTTCATTATTTACAAATATATTCACATTAAATAAGAAATGCATAGAAAAATAAGTATAACAAGTCAAGATGATTAATAAAAATATCATATAAATTGTAATAAATATGCAACTATAATGATGACCTACGTAGCAAAAGACAAATTATGACTCGATGAGGCTTGATGAGAAAATCAATGAATTATTGACAATTGATATTAAAGTTGGAATTGTTAAGTTTGTATAAAGGGGCCATTAGTAAGTCCAATGTTGGACTAATCAACTATTATCAATAGTTGTTATGGCCGACAGATTGGGAGACGACTAAATAAAATTAGAAGTGTCAAAGCTTATGCAAATATAATAGGATTGTCTAGTATAATAAATTGAAAGACTTGTCAATAGCGATTGTTTATTTTTGACAATTGTTGCATCTATTGTCTATAAGCATGTTCTCTTTACTATTTAAGCATTTAAGCATGGTCATTCATTGTTGCTATAATACCAAACTAATTGGCATTATAGTTAAATTTATTCATGTTAGTCTTCGACCAATATATATGTTATTTCTTTCTTGCATGTCTGAATATTATTTTAATATTACTTATCTCATTGAGTGAGGAACTTATCAAATATTATAAGGTCTCAGAGAGGAGAAAAGTGAAGATGGATCATTAGTTAGGTAGCCTGTCCATCTACATAGCTTTTGATTGTATAAGTTTAGAAGGTTATAGAAGACAATGGTATCTAATGTGGATAAAAATATTCTGGTGCGTATGCTTTATAATTGAAATTACTTAGAAGCTATGTATTTTATTTAAGAATTATTTTAGACACGCTTCTGTATTTATATTTAATGAATATTAGAAAAATTGAAATATAAAAGTTTGCTTAAAGATAATTTAATAGGACTAATTATAAACATAATCCTGATGAGCATAAGTTAGGATGGGTGTATGTGAAAATTGGAACTTACTGAATCAAAATCCTCTATTACACGTCTGATTGATTATAGGGGGTTAATTGGAGTGTGAGAATCATTTTGTGTATTCTCAAATATAGACCAATAAAACTAAAAATGACCATCTTAATGCGGAATATTTTCTAACATTGACTATATTAGATTAGTTTATAATAGAAAATTTACAAATAGGCATTGTAAATTTACAAGGGGTAACTTAGTCATATGAAAATATAAGAAACAAATAATGGTCACAAGGTCAAGCATTGAGATAGAATAAAAAAACTTGGTATACTCTATATGTAAAATGATATGGTTTAATTTTTTTCTAAAAGAATTTGATTTTATTACTGCACAACCTGTGGTCTTAAATTGTCATGATCATCCATCCATCTACATTTTTAGTACTTTATGTACTCTATGAAAAAACAAAACAAATAAAAGTTGACACTCACATTATTCGAGAAGCAAAGCCAGTGAAAAGATTATTACTACTGTTGTTTCCAACTCAAAATATCTACCTGAAAAATTCACCGAGGCTTTAAATTCTCTTTTATTTTCTAAGCAATGCACAAATAGAAGTTAATATATATATAT
>NW_018165134.1:247797-291180 GCF_001263595.1 Phalaenopsis equestris | reverse complement strand
TATATATATATTTATATTTATATTTATATATATATATGCTTATATTGCCACATTGTATATATTATTCCTCTATCATAAATATAGAGTTATCCATTGAATAAGATACATAAACATCCCTTTTCCCCCGGCACTAATCTATATCGTTGTTTATTTATATGATAAATTAAAGATACTATACTGAATGTTGCTAGTTCAAGTATAGGTCTCACCAATTAGAATTAAGTAATCTACAAATAACATGCATCAAGATACCCATCTTTAGTATTTTTAAAAAAGTACAGAAAGCTATAAAATAATATTAATCCTTGATGTAATCTCATTCTGATTACCAACCCTTCATTTATTCCATAACTACTACTAATAAAAGATCCATCATATATATTTTTAATAATTAAAAAAAAAATCTTTGACTCACCTTTTCGTTACCATGCACGATATGTACCATGACGATGACCCATCTTAAGATCATTATAAAAAAATATTTACGGATCCTTCCTTTTTCTTATAATTCCAATTATTTTTTCTTGACACAAGAATCATCTTCACATGAATTAACAAAAAAAAAAAAAAAAAAAAACTTCAACATAATTTTTGTTAGACTTATGTTCCTTTACTTGCTTTCAAAACTTCATAAAATAATTTTCATAGCTTTTAACATTACTTATTCTCCAATATTAGTATCAAAATACATCTCCAATTATTTGACATCCTTATAATCGTTAAGGTTTCATACTTCCACGAATAGGATTTTTTTGGGAAATTGTGCACAATAAATTACAAAATATGTGGCTAGAACATCTGACATTAGAGAAGCAACCTTCTCCTTCTACCAATTGATTATGGATCCTTTCACCTATTAACAGTATTTCTTTTAACAAACTATTCAAATAATTTGCATACTTTTACAATATATAGGTATTTCTCATATGTAGTTAAAGCTCTACCTTAATGAGCTAGCTCAATTTCACACTTTGAGATCAGTCTATAATATACTTTATAGTTATGTTCATTATGCCCTTCTAAAGAAAAATGTCTTCCTAACACCCTCATTGGATAATTTCCCATAACATTATTTCCATGTTCATATTCTGCTTTCATATTTTCATTAATCACATTATCATTCTTGGTTGTGCACATCAGTTAAAGGCAACAATGGTTGCACAATTCTTCTCCACTAGCCGCTATAAAAAAGCGATTAGTGAGTTTCTCAAGAGAGGTGTGCTGAAAATGTCGGCCTTTGAAGGGGTTTACTAAATCATGTAAAAAAATTTTAATTTGTCTTGTTCTATCTTTTTTTGTGCTTTTTCTTTAAAATTCACATGAATTGCCTGTACATGATTTCCCTGTAATTGGAGCAGTATAACTATGTTGTGCTCATTTCTTTGTAGGTATGGGAAATTTTTAAAAAACTTTGTGTGATTTCAAGCACTTCCCCTTTTCGCCGCCACATCATAGCCCCAACTCACCCTTTCCTTTTCCAGCATTCCGTAAACCAAAAAATGGGTATCAAAAGCACAAAATAGACAGATAGTCAGTAAAAATATAAATTTAAAAAAAAATCAGAAACTAAAAAAAAAACGTAGAATGCCAAATAATTGAGAGAGAGCTAATGATGATGATTATCTAGTCAATGTAAAGGTGATACAAAAATAGCTTACAATAATAAGGTAAAGTGTCCAACAGCAATTTGTTTCTCATAATTTAAAATTATATGAAAAAATTCCAATAAAAAATCTACATACATAGAAAACCTAAAAGAAAATCAAGAAATAAGGAGGAGGTCTCACCGTGCCACATCCAGGGACCAAAATTCTGCCTTCAGGAAGTTTTCCTGTCTGAATAAGATGAGAAATGATGGGTGTTGTCTGACCCAAATCCCATGGCGTCACTCCTTCCTCCCAACACTTTTCCCAACCATCTACATCATAAGTTGCACAGCATTTAACAAAAGGTAACAGTCTGATATGAAGCCTACACTCATCTTTCCAGACAATCCAACACCAAATAATCAATTTAGAGTGTAAGATATTTAGTTTACAATAATATCTTCTGAAAATTTTAACAGGCGTACAAGCAAGAAAAAACCAGTATAACGTAATACAATGAACGAATCAGATAAGACAAATTCGCAAAACTCGGTGTCATTACGCATTATGAACTAACGAAAAACATGAGACCCATGAAACCTTAGTTATAGGCTGCCAGTACAAGCAGTAATTGTTCACAGAAATTCAAAAGGAATTTTTGTTTTCAGAAGGAATAGAAAATACAACCCAAGTCCAACATTGGACCAGACTAATCCTAAACACCTTCAGAATCCCAAAAACTGCCTGAAATTACTGCCAAGCAGTCGCCAAGGAGAAGAAAACCTAACCATGTAAAGGATATGGAAATATGATACTTAGGGAGAGAGAAACCGAACCATTGGGACCGCTGCTCATCAGTTGCCGGACCTTTGCCACGAGGGGGTTAAGGTTTGGATCCCTTGATGGCTTGCTGCTTTCTCCGGCGCCGTCGACCCTCACGGCTGGTGATTTCGCCGCCGATTCTACTAAAAGTCGATTTACAGCCATCTGTCGAGTCCAAATCAACCGCGGCAACAAATTTGCGACGCCCGGCGGCGACAACATCCGAGGGTGAAGGAGCTGTTCTTTAGGTAGGACTGCTATGCCTAGCCAATAAAATCAAAAAAAAAAAAAAAAAATTCAGGTAATATTCAGATAACAACATGAATAACATACAATAATATCTGAATAATACGGGAGAATTTTCACCCTCATTATCGGTAAAATCAAGGCGAGAAAAACAAAAAATATACCCCATAACATGGGAAATATTCCCCCGTGTTATTCAGTTGTTATTATATGTTATTCATGTGTTATTGTGTTATTATAACACCAGGAATATTCTCAGAATACAATAACACAAGAATAACATACAATAACACGTGAATAACACGGGGAATATTCTCCTGTGTTACCGGGTCGTTTTTTTTCTCTTGCGTGGCGTGATTTCATTTGCTACGCACGTAGCTCTACGTGCGTAGTACTGATGTAATAATTTTTCGCCTTTTGGGCGGCAGTGCTGGAGTGAGGCAGGCCTACCGACATAAAAAAAAATGAAATAGTAATGAAAACTCGTGAATCTCACAATAACACACTAATAACATGTAATAACATATAATAACACACTAATAACATACATAATAACACAATTATACTCTCCATAGTCCGCGATATAATATATCGAGAATATTCTATGCATGTTATACTGCAGGCTAAGGGAGTGTTATAAGGCGGCTGTATAACACGTGAGGATGGGTTATAACCTGCGGTACAACACGCAAAGAATATTCCCCACGTGCTATACCGCGGGTTAGGGAGTGTATAATTGTGTTATTATGCGTGTTATTATGTGTTATTAGTGTGTTATAGAACAAAAATAATTTATTTAGATGTCATAATTTATATTTATTAATAACTTATAGTTATTTAATGTGTTATTGAAGGTTTAGAAATACTTCATGTTATAGGAATATTCTCTAGCGTTATTCTGAATATTTTTTTACATTATTGATGTGTTATTCATGTATTATTTATGTGATATTCAGAATAACACGAGTGAATATTCTTATAATACGACGACAATGATAAATAACACAAAAATATTTGCTTAGGCTCTGTAACGCATCGATCAAGTTGGCTCACGCATTTTCAATTTTTTTTTCATTTTTTTATGTAGGTGAGTCGACCTTCCACGTGTCAACACGGGATTGGACTCCGCAAGAAGCTCTGCATGTGGAGTCCTTATATAATAATTTTTCGTGCTAGAGTCGTGTTGTGGAAGTTTTTTCTTTCACTAAAATTGTGGCTGCGGTCAAAAAAATATCATTTAGGAGTCACCTTAGATTTTTTAACGGCAAATTTTTTTTAAGCAGGAGTTACATTTGTGAACAGCTACAGCTGCTCCAAACAAACCCTTAAATATAATTATAAATTATTTATATCCAAATTTGATTTATAAGCAGGAGTTACATTTGTGAACAGCAGCAGCTGCTCCAAACAAACCCTTAAATATAATTATAAATTATTTATATCCAAATTTGATTTACTTAAATTTTTTAATATTTGAATTTTATTTGTGTTTGTTGTTTATGACAAATGAGTGGGTATTTACACAAGCAATAATTTCAAACTATAATATATATTTTTGTATAAAATATTCAGAAAATGATTTAATAAATCTTAATAAATCAATAATTTAATAAATCAAACAAGAAAATGAAACAACCCGTATGATATCATCAAGTGTCTATAATAAATATTTCCTCATAAGATGATATTAAATATATAATTAAATAAATTCAAGCTAATCAAATATTATTTAAATAATATATCATAAATGATATAAGTTATTATCGATACTAATATCAAATATTTTGACAAGTTATTTGTTGAACAACAAACGAGTTTATTCGTGAACATTAATGAATAAGTTGGACTATATTCATGTTTAATTCATTTAACTTTCAATCTTTTAAAAAATGTTTAAAATTGTTTATTTATTAATTTAAACAAACACAATGGAGTCTTAACCGAGCCAAATTCAAGTTGTTCATTGAGTGCATTGGTTCATTTATAACCCTATTTGTACGATTGGGCAACTATAAATTTTTATGACATTTTATAATTATGCAAGCTTGGGGGGGAGTTTTCACCTCAATTAGGTGACCCAAATTGAATGCACACCCTAATCACTAACTATTTATCTATAATCTAGTTGGCATTAAGACTCAACTTCCAAAAAAAAAATACATAAAATGGTAAAATGTTTTATATGGATTTTATTATAAATGTTATGAATGTTACAAATATTTCTTGTTGAAAAAAAAAAAACCAATATATATTAACATGTTTAAGCACAAAAAAATAGCTTCTCGTAGTGAAAATTTCCAGAAATTAATAAGAAATTAATAGTCAAATAGAAATGTGATAGTGATTAGAAAATTAAAGAAACTGAAAAACTGTCGTAAATAAATTTGTACTCTAGCAAAAATTAATAAATCTTATAAATTTGAATTTTGTAAATGTTCGAGTGTGTAAATCCAAATATGATCTAATCAAAGAACGTTGGACTATACTCAGCCAAAACAACTTAACTCTAATTCAAATCAAATCAAATAAAACATAATTCTTATTCAAGCTCAATCCAATCAATTTGATCTTCCATTAAAACATTTAAACCTCAAATTAGCCATTGAGTTGGCTTGAACTATTAAAAATTCATTATGGGTATCATTCAATAATCAAAATTATTTAAAACCAAATAAAGTTAGATTAAATAAATGTTCAAAAAATCTCAAAATGATCAATTGTACTCAAACCCTAGACCCTTTAAATTTTGATTAGATCAATTCAGTCACTTAACATGACCCTAAAAGTTCAAATTAAAATTGAAATTGGCAAGGCATTTTCTAAAATTTTAGGTGAGTCGCCCAAATAAATCTAAGACTATTTGGACCTTGAATCAATTTAAATTCACTTAAATTCAAATTATTCTGTTTATAATTAGTTCAATCAAAGTCAAAGTAACTATTACCAAAGTCTTCTTAATGATTCATTTGGCTCTAGTAGTCTTCCCAAGATGATCCATTTCCACTTGAACCCTTTCAAACATAAACTAACCCAAAATCATCGATTACAATTAGGTCATTCAAAATACTATGTTAGGAAGACCTAATCAAGGCTTTGCTATTCATTTAAATACTTTATATAATAGAGTTAAATCACTACTAGCCCAACCCAGTAGTATATACTCATCTAAAATCCAAATTGAGCAAGACAAGGTCAACCCAATAGTTAGCCAATTCCATCGAAATGACCAAAAACACTTGAAAGCCTCTTATTGGATTATCCAAAAATCACATATAAGTTGGAATACAACTATTGCCTCTTTCTTGGCTGAACCCATTCACCATAAAGGTTATAAATAACCCATACTTTAATGTCTTCGGATTCACTTGCTTACATTCAAAACCTTTTTCTAGAACTGCTTGCATCTTGAGCCATTGCTCTCCATTTCTCCTCTTCAAACCAAAATATGATCTACTTCTGAGAGGGTGACATTGGTTTTGATCAAATTCTTTACTTGGGTGATTGGAGCTCTTACAATTCATGCTAAGAGGATTGGATATGCCCAAAAAAACTAATAAAGCCATTAATTGTTGGATCCTCGCTGCATTGGATATTCCTCAATCCACTACCCAAATATATTTTTATTTTTCTTCAATTGTTTAACAGATATAAATCTTCAAAAATATTGAATGTAGAATTGGTTTCTTAGGACTTGATCCTCTTTAATGGATAAAAAATTCTAGAATCCTCCATTAAATTTGTGGGATCACATGCTTCTTGATGAGATGTTGTAGTTAATTTCTTGAACTAATGAGGAGAGTGAAATCATAGTCGTTCATTTCTTTATTAATGAAATAGCTGTATGTGATTTAAATATATTAAAGAACTTACTTCCTTCCAATTAATTTCTTGAACTCATCTATCAGAGTCATGTGCCTATAACAAGGCACATCATGAGGCTCTAATTACTGGTCTGTAGTTAACAATTCTGATGGAATTTTAAGAAATCAATTTTTTTGGAGATTCATAGTTGGTGATCGATCAAATTACTTGAACATGCAAAATTTTCAAACCATGAATTCATCAACACTAACAATATGCTATGAATTTAGTTTAATAAATATCAAATATCAACTTGTATTGAATACTCTATGACAGTAATACCATTGTGGATGATTTAATAATGTTGGTTAAGGAGATAACTTAATTGGAAAAGGAGTATGTGCCGATCAAAGTTCACGATTGTTGGGTCCTCTGATCACAATTGATATGTAGTATGTTCATAGACACAAGATCAAAGGGAAGGTTGCTCTCACTTCAGCTGAGGAATCAACTGATTGAAGACAAACCTTTGTGGATTACCTATGAGAGGTAAAATTAACTCAAGATAAATCATTAGCTCATCAAATGAAATCCTGAGTGTTATCTAATGCCCCAATAAATGACACACTTCATAAAGATCTTTCAATCATAATGTGCTTATATTGCTTAGATAGGCGCGAAGCCTAAAAGATAGTCAAAGAAGTACACTTTGAAATATATGTTGCCCACCTATCTGGCGCTAAAATGAAAAAAAAAAAAGATTAAGAGAATGGTGCATTTGTGGCTAATAGTTATTAATATTTGCATGGAAATTGCACAAAATTTTCATTAATGTCAAATACATGTCATAATTTTACATCAACCGAATAGTATAGTACGTCCCATAATTTTCTTATGTCCCTTTAAATGTTGCAACACAAACATAATGGGACACCCTCTTTTGTCCAAGTGACATAGGTTCATTCTAATTGTGACTAATTAATTCTCTAAGTGAAAGAATGCAATTCCTCTAAAAGAAGTAAAAGCTCACCATGTATTACAATTTTTCAAGAACCAAATCATATACTAATTCAGTGTCACTCATGAGTCACATCGAATAACAGTCCTGCATTTAGAAGAACCAAAATAAACAAATTTGTTAGGAGCACAAGATTGATTAGAGGTGTTCAATAATATTATTCTCGATCAACTGGACTAGGTAAAATATTCAACAAGACCTTAGCTCAAATCCTCAGAAAAATACTTATAGGTAATAAGAGGGAGTGACACGAACCGTTGAGAATGGCTTTATTGGCTTATAGAACCGTATATTAAACACCAAATCAATCCATCATGTTTTTTAGTCTATTGTTCTGAGGCTATGCTTCCCTTGAAAGAAAAATTTTCCTCATTAAGAATTGGCACCTATCTAAGGAACCCTCCAAAATAGAATATTTGGTTGCGATTAGAGGAGCTCAAAAGACTACAAGAGACACGTCTATTGGTGCATCAAAGGCTTGAACTCTGGTAAGCACCAATGGTTCAAGCTCACGATAAGTTAGTTCGATCAATAACATGTCTTGTGCGGAATTGATAATAGTCCTCAAAAGATTGATTCTAGTTCATCAAAAGATAGTGTTAATTTTGAAACAATATAGGAAGGCTAATTTATTGTAGAGAAAATATATCAGGGACGTTCTTATCAATTGGAATATTGAAAGTGTAAACATCTCATGCTTCCCATTAATGGACACTACATGAAGAAAAATTAAGCGTGGTGTTGTGTAGCAGTGTTATAATTTATAAAATTTACTTTTAAAACCCTAATAGGAGTCTACTAGTCATTAAATTTCTAAATTTAAAAAAAAATGAATTATCAACATTTTTGAACATAAGATCTAACTTGAAACAACTTTTACTCATTAAAATCTCATTGGGTTCTCTCAAACTTCATTGAACTCTTGCAAATTTCAAAATTTCAAAACCTCAACGCTCTTTTGGCTCAATTGTGATTGTCCAAACTCTAACTTATAAAATCAATTGCTTTATTTTGTCAGTCAAATTAAAATCTTTTCCTGAGGATTAAAATTTTAAATCTTAAATTTATGATTGAGTTTTTTATGATATTTAACTCTTTATTCTTGTTGCAGAAAAATATTCCTTGAAAAGCTCAATAGTAATTGAGAAAAATGACCTGACAGATAACAAATTTATTGAGTTTGGCATGAGATTCAATGACTTGGTTATGCATTATGCAAGCCAGCTATAATGGTGCATGAGCAAGAGGAACTACCTAAAGGAAAATTATTGATTGAGTTTTCAGTAAGGGGAGTAGAGATCCTTCCAGCTTGTGGTGAATCTAGTAGAATTCCAGTTAAGTCTCAACTCAAGTCCATCATTATTAGGATTTTTTTTACTAAGATGAAAATTATGAATAAGAATAAAAGGGCCAAGAATGTGTACACTAGAATGGCTAAGTAGACCAAGAGTATAGAAGAGGAGCATGCACCAACGATTTAGGAGTACGTACTTGGGAACTGTCTGAAATGGTCACAGATTAGTAGGTTTACATTTATTCCCCCTTATCTTCTTATTGAGTCGTTAAGATAAGAGCCATAAAAATAACCACATATGTATCCCTATATTAAGTTTGACGATTAACTTGAAAGGTTCAAACAGATAAAGAAGCCAAATTTTAAGCATTTTGAATAGTTGAGAGGTAGGCTTGTCAATATATTGGAGGGAATAGAACTCTACGCTAGAACATTTAGTGACTTGAAGCTATGAAATATTGTCAAAATTGTGCATAATTTGTGGGTGAAAAGCCAATAGGGTTTTATTGGAGTTGCAGACTTATTTGGAGACAAAAAGATGGATGAAAGGTAAATAGAAAAAATACTTTACAGTTTGAATGTTGTTATAATTATGAGTGAGGCATTGAAGGTCACCCACTTGGCATCATCTGTATCAAAGAAATGGATAACCTACCTGTGCAATTTAGATACATGATTAAGAGGCTAGTGTTATGGCACATATTACCCCTTTCATGTATGCCCAACAGTTACATAGTCAATATCTATAAGAAAGAAGTTTTCATCCCACCATACATTGACCGCCATGACTTCAAGCCACATTTCTCAATAGTCTCTTTTATAAGTTAGTGTGATATTATTTTTTATAGAGAGATCAACATACTCGGCTCTAGAGAGTTTGTTGGAGTATGCACCATTCCTCTATCTAGAGGTCCATTGTTGGTTATTAACTGAAATGAATTTGACTTAGCTAAGCATTGTGTGTCATTTGTCCCTCACTAGAGGATTTCCATCACATTTCAAAAATTACAATTTTTTTAATCTTCCCTCCCCCTAATACTGATTTGTAGAGCATCACTCCTCCGCACTTTGAAGATAATACTTAAGAAATTATTAAAGTTATTGTCAACTTTGTTGTCAATATATGCATACTTGTTATTGTTTTTAGTCATTTATAAGATTTTGTTGCTATACTCAGTTACTATGAATATCTTTCTATTATGAAAATATTTTAGAATTTATTTTCTTTACTCAAGGAACAAAATTTTCATTAATTGAATGTATGGATGTTATATACATATTTTTTTTTTCAACAAGATGATATTTAGATGGCTCAAAAATAACAACTTATTTTAAATGTGAATTGAGAAATTTTTTGAATTAACATTGGGTCTAAAACTTAAGAATCAAACCAATACCAAAACACATTAAATATGACATTTAAAAACTTACAAACAAGTTATCAATTATTTTTTAACAAAAAAATCATCTTTTTTAAGCAAAATATCAAAAAAAAAAAAAACATCAAAAACTTTCCAGCACAACATAAAAAATTTTAAAACCAAAACATCAATCATTCTAAAAATAAATAAATAAAAAAAATTTCAAACAAACATATCAAAAACTTTGAAAATAAACATTAATTATTTTTAAACCAAAACATCAATTATTTTCAAATAAATCCTCGATCAAAATAATCTTCTCTAGGTTTAGCATAATCGCCCCTCGGGTTGTTTTTTCCTTCAATTAGCGTTCAAGTTAGATGTGAATCCCCATACTTTCTAACCTAAACTAATCAATATGATTATCTTCTTTGATTGGATATGAGTCTCTGTGCCTTTCATCTTAATTTGATCAGGAGCCTAAAACCAATCTTAATCACTCATTTATTTTGGTTAATTGGTTATTTTTTGCCTCGATATGGTCAATAGGCCAATGCCTTTCCTAATAAATCTAAGATGGGTGTGAGTCATTGTGTTTATTATCTTAGTGTAGACATTGAAAACCGTATATGCCCTTTCCAACCCATATTCATAAATCTCCACTAAATGCTGGTCTACACCTTGGCTGAGTAAGTTTAGTATAAATTCCCTGCAACTACTCTGTAGTTTTAATCATTGAACACCATAAGGTTAGGACCACTAGACCTAATTTTTAGACTTCTCTAGAGGTTTAACTTTGGGATTCATTGGTGTTAGAGCAAACCTTCTTTGGCACCATTACGATATGATCAGGTTAACTGACCTTGAATCAGTCAAGGATGATTGTGTAAGAAAGGTTAGTATATCAATTTAATGAATGTTAAATCTTATAAAATGCTCAAAATAATCTAAAAAGTTGCTTTAAAAATTTATAAGATAGTATATAAATTAAAACTATGATTTTCTATATTGTGTCATTTTTAGGAATTATTTATTATTAAAAAATAATTTATTTTATTTATTTCAAATGAAGTAAATATTTTGACCCAAATTGTTGAAAACCTTAAAAAAATTATTTAGGAGATCAGAAATGATCTCAGGAGTTTTTGGTATGAATTTCGAGGATTATTAAATTTTTATTAATTTTTATACACTATTTGAATCTCATATATTTTTTTTATTCTAGAAAGTTATATAAATCCACTTTACCTCTAAACTTCATGAAAATTTACAGTAGTGCTTAGAATAATTTTAAAAAAATATATCATAAAAATTTTAAGTTAATTTGATTTCAAATGTATTTACCATGATTTATTAGATTTATTTAATCATTTAAATTTTATTTTTAATCAAAGTTACTTTAAATTATTTTTATTATTTATTCTATTATGATAGTTACTAGGAAAAATTTAAGGAACTAAAAAGTTTAAATGAAATTATTTATAGTTTTTAAAGTTGATAGCCACTTACATTAATCATTCAATTTTAATATTTAGATTAATCAATTAATTTTAAATTTGACCAAATTTCCTTTAAACCATTTCAATCAACATGAAAAACTTCTAAAAAATGTTAAAAAATGTTTGGAATGCATGAGTTTCATCTAATTACATTTTTTATTAATATTATTATTCAATTATAACTATTAATTTAATATTAATTTTAGGGAAGAAAATATAAACTTATATGCTCATCGGGCATCTAATCCAAAGAATATTACAAGTTTTTACTTAGCTTTAGGGGAACACTTTGTTAAAATTTCATTTGATTTTAAAATTATATCATATATTAAGATTTATTTAAGGTTAAACTTATTTATTTAATTAAAATATTATATGTGACTTCAATGTTTAATTATATATTTAAATTATTTCATTTATTTTATTATTTTTATTTTTATTTTAGTTATGAATTATCTAAGTTCTAAACATTTTTTAATTTTTATAATTATTTTAAGGAAATACACAATCAACACACTGCTTGTAAATTCATTTACGTGCGACGAATACTGATTAGGCTAACAATCATAACCAATGATTAGGCTACATGATCAGTACATGAGATGATGAACAATTTGTCTGTTAAAATTGATCTACACAGTCAATTTTTAAATAGCAAAAATAGACAATATTCCTTCATCATCCCTAACAAGACATTAAGTCTACAACCGTAGAGCAAGATTTGCTTGATTGTGTCGATCCAAAACTCGACAGAGAAAATCAATCCAGCTAAAAGGATCAATAATACTAACCTAATCTATCCTACAGCTAAATTATCTTGAATTCACCATTTCTTTCACAAAATACCACGTCTGAAAGTCCTGAACAATGTTCTCATGCATACAAGTTAAGTAGAGGCAATCTCATGTGATTGAATGATGATGCACAATTGTCTTAACTCCAATGATCATATGAGACTGATCGGCAACAAACTCTAAGAACTTGTTATATGAACTTGATCAAAGAATGAATAGGAGTGGAGTGGCAATGAGGTATGACACTCAATTTAATGGGGAATGAATTTGAGGACTAAGGACTCCCTTAAGCTTTCAAAAGCTTAGATCGGCAGATTGAGTGATGGAAATGGAGTATGGGTAATGTCTTGTATTGACTTGAACTATAATATAATGAATGACTGTGGGAGGAATCGAAGCTTCTCCGTGGCTACGGAGCTCTCTAGAGGTGCTATAAGGCTTTTTGAAGAAAGACTAAGGGTTATGGTTTAGTCATTAAACAACCTTTGGAAGGAGACTTCATGGCTTTTTATAATTATTATTTTTACTTACCATCAAAGTTCGGTTAGATCACAACTAACATGTAGTAAGAAATTGTCTATGGTAGTTAGGATGCTTCCAATATTAGGCATCCACTTGTCCAATTAGTTAGGGTAGTTATGATAGTTGCTTGTGTTGATTTTACCATGGATGATGCTTATTGATTTGGCTAACTTTTGGTGCATTTATGACAAATCTGGATGAGCTAAGAGTTGGGTTTGGAATGGGCAACAACTAGGATCATTTGGTTAAAGATTGAAGCTGGTTTGGAGTATGCAGAAATTAACATTAGTTTGGAGCTTAGGATGTTTTGATTGATTAATTTTAGATTTTTATTTGTTTGATAGGCTTTGAATTTAGTTTTGTTTTGCGTTGAAGTTATTTTAATTTAATTTCATATTGGTTATGTTAGGTTGAACTTAGATTTAGATTAATATGTATTTTAAATTTAGTTTTAATTATTTAGTTTAATGTTTATGATTCATTATTTAGATTGACTTTTGGTTTAGTGGAATACTACAAAGTTTAGTTTGGTTGTTTAACTTAATGTTGACTTTCCTTTTTCTTAGTTTATTAGGTTTTACTAGTATTAGTTTACATAATTTTTGTTTATATCACTTAGGTTTGATTTAGTTGTCTTAGGTTGAGTTTAGTATTGATTTTAAATTTTGATCTAAATTTGGATTAATCAATTTTTTTTGTCTTGTTTCGTGAATTTAATTCAGTTGATTATTTGAATTTAATTTGAGTTTAATTTCAAGTTACTATCAAATTTGAATTATGGGCAAATGTTTCAACTTTATGCTTATATTTGTTCAAAATTTATTTAAATTAGTTGAGTTTATATTTTTTTTTCTTTCGGATTAATTTGAAATGATTTGATTTGATTTTAATTTCAAATTTGATTAAATAAGTTTGAGCACATTTTGAACCAAAAGAATGAGTTAAAAGAAAATGACATGTGAATGGGTAGGTCCCACAAAGTGCCCTTAAGTTGACTAAGGCAGGAGGTGAAACTAACTAACTTAGTGTATAAGGTAAACTAAAGGGTCTGTAAGCACCTAAAGCCTAAAGTTAAGTCTCTAGCCTCAATGGGTCCCCTGAAAACATATCAAGAACTTGAAGAATACTTAATTCTTATTTTTCAATAACTTAATCATAATTAACTCAACATCAAAAGTTGTGTTAAGGATCAAGCTAGGCAAATTTCAAATTGCGGGGTGTAAATATTTAGTTTTGAATCTAATTTGAGATCCAATCATCAACTAATCCTCTTAGGTAGTCACTAAGGGGCTCTTAAGGTTGGAACCTAAATTCTATGGATGAGTTAAAAAGAGAGATATAAATATCATAAAAAAGGATGTCAACAAGACAGAAGCAACTACTTTAATAAAAAACACTCTTAAAAAATATCACTCATAAAATGTAATTAACTATAGGAGATTGTACTTACAAGAGACATATACCTTAGAATAAAATAAATCAAAATATATTAAAAAATGGTCAAGAAAGTTCATTGTTTACCCAAGCTTAACTTTTAAAATCTTTTATTTGGTGATTAAATTCATCATAGAATAATATTTTTATATTTTGACAAAAACATATTATTTTTATATCTATTTGACAATGTAAATAATAATTTTTAAAATTTGTATAGTGGTGCATTTCCTTAACCCACTGCAAGCAAGAAGTTATGTTGGACACTTGTAGATTGATATGTATAGGAAATACGATGATATGTGTTTAATTTAATCATTTTAATGTTAATTTTACACATTTGAAAGGTATTCATGATAAATTTTGAAGGATTCAGAGTCTTATATTCATTAGAGCTGAGAATCAAAGAAAAAAAGCTAAGACAAGTAGTAGTGCCTAGGTTTCAGGGTCAAGCGCCTAAGCACCTAAGGAGCTCAAAGTCGTCCAAAATATAAAGAAGGCTGGAAGAAGGCACCTTGATAGCAGTACTTAGGTGTTACATCTTAAACACCTAGATTTTATATTCAAGTGCCTATGTGTCCAACACCCTAGAACCACAATACAAGCAGCTAGAAAGTAGGTGTCGTGACTGCACCGCATAAGCACCAGTGACTAGTGCCTAGGCATCAGTTTATACATTTTGATGTATTGAGCATTTCATATGCACTAATTCATGATGGAGGCCTTATATTCTATTTTGTCAATGTAAGAGAGGATACTCACCACATTTTGGAGAGCATTGTAGAGGAGAAGAAGCTAGAGCAACAAGATTTCAATGTAAGTGAGTGAAGTGAGAAGAGAAAGTGAGAATTCTGAGTATGTAATTGTGTCTTGTACTTCAACTTTTCATTTGGAAAAAAAATAAATATAAATTTGCAAATATTTGGGTATATTCATTAGGTTTTATTTGTTAAACTCTTGTTGATATTGTTTTTTACAAGCATGGTTTCTGAATAGATTTCTCTTTCTCTTTTGAATTGGTGATGTGGGTGTAATTTAAAATTGGTGTTGATTTAACCTTCTATTCTTCATTTACATTCATCATTACTAGTTGGATTGTTAAAACATGTTGTAAACTTTTAGATTCGGAAGAATCTTTAAGGGAAAAACTAAATCAAACCTCATTAATTTAATGTGAAAAGGGATATTCCCTCTAAATTGGTGCAATCCTTTAGGAAGAATTGGAATCTTGGGATATTCTCTGGATCTAGGCAGCTAAACTTTTGTTTCCAAAACCTTCTTAGACATCCGAAAGGAGATAAGAAGGATTGTTGCTCTTGATTGTCACTACTAATCAAATCACAAATTCAAACTTATATTCATGTAGAACTAGTTCTGAGAAGAATTTTTCAAACATTAAAAACTAATTTGAAACCCTCACCTCATTAGCTTAAGATCATTTTATTTTGAAAATTAGGAGTAGTGACTTTAAGAAAAATCAAAACTTCAAACACTCAAGCTAAATTCAAAACCAATAGGCTAGAAATTTTCATTTTGGAAATTTGCTCGTTCATTGTGGGATTAATATAAGGACTCAAATATGTATACTACTTGGACGACACATATAATTATGTGATTCCCCAATGCTTCACAACATTTGGTCTGTGTCATAGATGAAATAAAAGCCATGATAGATTCTTGTAGGTAAGCACTTTTTCCCATTTCTCCCTCAATGAGCACTTTTTCATGTCCTTTAAATCCACATAGTATTTAGATTTACTAAATTGGAGAACTATTCAAAAATGAATAAAATCCAAATTTAGTAAATCTTAGGATTTAAAATATCTTGTTCTACTATTTGATACGATTTAAGTTAAAATCCTACTTAAATCCCAACCATAAATATGTTACCAAAAAAGAACTTAAAAATAGGCTAAAAAGGAGCTTATGTTGAAACCTTAGAGAGAAATCTCCAAATAAGTTTTTACCTATAATGTTTCGATATTTTGTAAAAAAATGTATGATACATATATAATATATACATATTTTATATAGTCATATATGCTATTTTTGTGTTCAATTAAGAAATTTAAAAAAATTAACAAACACATTTATCTTATATAAATATAAATATCTTAATCAAATAACTAGGTATAACTTCAAAGATCACTGATATAACTTGAAATATTAATTTAAATACACAAATTTTATTTTCCTTATAAATAAAAATTTTCTTATAATTTTAATAATATTATTTTATTTTATTTTTGGTTTGGTTAAGAATCAATTTCCTCAACTTCAAAGAAACAATATTTCATATCATGGAACTTTTTACTTAGATGGGTTAAGGTATTTAATGAACTCAAATAAACTCTTTATTTTTTTGAAAGAAACAACATAATTTTAATTTATATTATTTTTTTATGTAATTGGCATATAATTTTTAATTTTTTATAATATAATATTATAATGATGTATCTAATGTGTTTCATGCATGTATCCATGCATTATAAGTATTCACCCATATAATAATATCAAATAAGGAAGAATGCAAATGTGCATTATATTATTTTTTTATAGTCCTTATTAAATAAAATCAATAAATTTATTCAATCAAATGTTAATAGCCTTAAAATCAAACAATAAAGGATTGATTAATATAGTAAATGTAAGCTCACAAAGATATCATATACAATGTTTGAAAAGAAATTTAGAACCAAGATAATATATAACACATTGCTAATTTTAAAAGTTCAATGCTAAATTTATAAGGTGTTGCTACCTTCAACATTAGCTCAGGAAGTGCTGGACTAAAATGCAGCTCGACCAGGTATTATTTTGAAATTATTAATTTTATGCTCCAAAATTATCATTTTCTACACAAATCATTGTAATGTTTGGAATTTCATGCTATGACCTATATTTGGTTCATTATCAATGTATGAATAGCACAAAATAAGTTTTGGTAGCTATCAGACCACTTTTTACATAAAGTTTTGGGTGTCAAGCTTTCAGGCATGAAACTGTCCCACATAAAAACTTTCAAATGGAGTGTTGTTTTGTCGGCGAATGTGTTTGGATCGTCTAAATCTTTAAAATTTGCCCTCCACGCCTAAATTGGACTCCGTCTTGAGGCTCACTTAGTCTACAATAATTATGATTTTACCCTTGAAATGAGCTCAAATCATCTCCAAATTCAAAATATAATCAAATTGAGCTACGAACAACAAAATTGGCCAATTTGAATTTTATTTGAGCTTTTGCCCAAAATCTTAGTTTTCATGGGGTGAAACCCACAATTTTCTCTTCTTGGGGGTTGTTTTGACCTAAATCAACTCCATCACTGAATTCCTTGGGTTTATTTCTTTTAGAATGGACCAAGGTTGTCATTTTGGCCAAAATTCTTAAATTTATTAGCCTTCAGGCACACTCGAGGACATCGGTGGCATGCGTGCGCCCGTGCTTATCTATACATGTGCGAGCATGTCTACACATGCGTGCATTCGAACACTCCAGTTCCCAGGCACCCCTCCACCCACGCTTGTTCATGCTCATATGCGCGCTCCTGCATTTACACTTGCGCTATCCTACCCCAACATTTTTTCGCACACGCATGCAGTGTTTCTGTTCTCACGCTCCCTACGTGTGTGCGTGTGTTGCTTTCGCACACGTGCCCTTGTACCTTAGAGTGCCACACCATTGCACTCATGTGTGCTCCCAGGGTGCAAACACATACCGCCTCGACCTTGATCAACGTGACTACACTATTAGGCTTCTTGTTCGAGCCCAATGGACATTCGTCGTGCCACTTCGCTGCCTAGTGATTCATGGGAGCTGCAACTATTGAGGAATGCTTGACCATCTCTCTTCTCAATCGGCAGTCTTCAAGGTAAATCCATATGAGGCAACTGCTCGCGCCACCGACTCTTCCACTTCTGATGCCTACAAATAGCCCCATTCTCTCCACATTTTTGGGGGCACCTCTTCCTCTCCTCCTCCCTTCTCCTCTCCGACGGTGCTCTGATTGGCTCTCCTCCTCCAGTACGTCTCTTTCCTCCTATATATAAGTAAATTAATTAAATAAAGTAATTAGGTTAATCTAGGGTTTGGGCCAGCCATAGGTTAGCTCGAACCAAACTTAACCCAAACCCCATCTGACTCTAACCCGACCTGAACCCAACTTGCCTGAACCCGATCTGACTCAAGCTCCAACATGACATGAACCTGATTAAAACCCAACCTAACCCTAACATGACCAAACCAAACCTGACCTGAACCTAACTAGACCCAAACATGACCCAAATTGAACCTGAACTAAACCCAATCTGAGTTGAACCTAACATGAACCCAACTTGACCCAAACCTAACCTAACTTGACCTAACCCAACCTAACACAGCCTAGCTTAAACCAACCTGATCCAAACTAACCCAATCTAACCTAACCTGACCCAACCTAGATCAACCTAGCCTAGGGTTGTAAACGAGCAAGCTCAAGCTTGGCTCATTCAAAATTGCTCGTATTCGAAATCGGCTCGTATTCGAAACCAGCTCGTGAACAGTGTGTTCGTGTTCAGCTTGATTTATATATTCGTGTCCGTGTTCGGCTCGAAATTGACTTGTTAAAATTAAACTGAAAAAATAGATGTAGAGTGATAGATTCGAACCTGGATCAAATATATGCAAAACAAGGCGCATAACCACTTTGCCACAAGAGCAGTTACGATTTAAACATAAATATAAATATAAATAATATATTATTATATAAATAATATGTGTAATATATTATTATATAAGTAATTATATAATTTTTTTTTAATTTCGAGCTAAAACGAGCCGAACACGAGCGAACAAAGAGTTGTTTGTGTTTTGCTCATTTTTTTAATTTCGAGCTAAAACGAGCCGAACACGAGCGAACAAAGAGTTGTTCATGTTTGGCTCGTTTACTTAACGAACGAGCTGAAAACAAGTTACTTAACGAGCCGAACACGAACTGTTCGCGAACAACGAGCTTTTTTAACAGCCCTAACCTAGCCTACTTAGCCCGAACTAACCCAACCTAGCCCAACCTAACCCAAACTTAGCCCCCTCAACCTGACCCAACCTAGACCAACCTAGCCCGACCTAACCCAACCTAGCTCAACATACCACACTCTAGCACGATTCAAGCTAGCCTAACATAGCTCGACCCAACTTACCCCAACTTAGCCTAACCTAGCTCGAGCAAAACCCAATCCAATCAAGCCCAATCTAACACAACCTAACGAAACTGAGATCGTCCTAGCCCCAACCCAACCGAGCCCAGCCTAGCTTAACCTAATCCAATTAATCCAACCTAAACCCAACACAACCAACCTTAACTAGACCTAGCTAACCTCAGCTAGACCTAGCTAACCTCAGCTAGCCTAAGCTAACCTTGGATAAACCAACCCTAGCCCTAGTCCCAAGCCTAACCTAATTCATGTTTCATGTTTAATTCAAGTCATGTATAGTGTATGTAGCCCTCACGTATAATCCAATTCATGTTTCATATTTTATGTATATTTCAATCATGTTTCAAGCTCTTCATAGTTTTTCTGCATGTAACAAAAAAAGAGGCTAAAAGAAAACGAGGGGAACCTCTCATGTAGGTTCTTCTTGTGAATATTTTATTAAAATATGTTAAATGCAAAACTTTAAACCTATAAAGACTTTAGGAATCAAACAAATCATGGGTTAAATATCAAACAACAAAAAATATCTAAACCCTGCTAACTCTAATTTTTACAACCACAACCTAGGTTAGATCTAAACTGTTGTCCCTAGATTAAAAAATGTAAGAGAAAACTAAGGTCTACACACTAAAATAGTCCACTCTAGAAGCCTGGGTTAGAATACTAGGTACCCAATAGATAGAATTAAGGAATAGGGCCTATAAAATAAATGTCATACCCCTCAAACTATGGGCATACTCTAGGAAGAAGTAACTCATGGTTACTGACGAAGGTACTCCAAACCACTTAATAATATATCGTTCTACCTTAAGCCATGACTATAGCAATAAGAAACATCTCCTATTATTTTGTTGGTTAATAGCCCAAGGATACCAACATACATGGGTTGATGGAAAGTCATAGGCATCTTGACCAAGGGAGTTATTCCCAAATTTTAGATTAGTACACACTTGTAGGTTCCTTATAGACTGTAGGCTATTAGGACTTACACTTCCATCTAGAAATCTTTCCTACTTAACTCTTCTATTTAGTTTAGGAATCACATTCAACTCAAACTAACCCAAATTCAAACTTTTCAATCAATCAAATCCATCCAATATATCTTAAACTCTTTTTATACTACAGTTGACTTCAATTTAAAGTTCTTCAATCATCAACAAATCTAAATCTTTTGGGTAAATAGTCCTCCATAGGATAGTCAAATCCCTTCTCTTGGGCCTTTCCACGACACATCTTTATTGGATTTTAGGCCCCATCTTTTGAGCTTAATGCTTCCAGCTCCAAACTTGGATCTCTTTATCACTTTTGAAATCTCAACTTTGAAATTTAAACCTTGAAATCTGAGTAATATATGTCTATATTTTAATTAAGAGTTTTCTCTAAAGTTCAAAGCTTTATAAATGTTATTAATTGTAAGGATCTGCTCTCGTAGGGGTACTAAATCTCATAATAAAATAAACTTTATCTTACACTTAATATGCATGAGAAAAATTTGGCTCATATAAACCCATGAGTCTTAAGAGATTTTCATCATCTAAATTATTAGGTCCATTTCTTAGGTAATATTTATTCTTCTTGAGAAAGTATGTTTTTTTTTTAAATGTCATATATGATCATTTAGATAAAAAATCTTCTAAGATGTATAGTGGACACATGAACCCATCAAAGAATAAAATATGATTTCAACAGTATTAAGTCAGTGAATTGTTATAAACCTTATCAATTTGCCAAAATAGACATATAAATTTAAAATAATTTACTTAGTTAGTATCATGTTTTAAAGAACTAGTGGTTCACTTAAAACAAATTTATATAGTGTTGTAAAACCAAAATAGATTATTATTAATATACATTTCCTTAAATCTGCCTATTTTTTTGCATGATTTCACCAACTTAGTGCATGTTTATAACCCATTTTGGGTGGTGCATGAGATTAGTCCCACAACATGGGAGGAGAAAATTTCTTCCACTTTTTTTCTTTGTGAAAAAAGAGGAAAACCCTCTCATTAACTATCATCTAAATTTACTCCCGTTTCATGAAATTTTAATAAAATGTTATTTATCAACTCTAAGAAATTAAGGTAGAAGAATGTGTACAAGGGTTATTTAAAACTTAAATCTCTCTCTCAATCTCTTTCTTTCTACATTTTGAACAAAGAGTAAGCTTATCACCAATCCATATTATAATTATTTTCATGAAGGGTAGGCAAAAAAATTTGTATGACTGGGACGTGATTGATTCTTATAGAAAGAATACAATTATTATCAATTTTTATGCACATTTATTTGAAAAATATTATGTAATAAGTATGATTATTATCACATCATAGTTGTTTATGTGGTTGATACGACTACTATTAAAGTGACATTTGACCCATCATCACTAATGTGTGAGGGTATAAGGCGATGCTCTTTCCATTCTTAGATACAAGCCATTTCTTTTTTATGAACTTAACTCATTTAAATCATTAGTTTTTTCATGAGTTCAATCACATGTTAGCACATTATAATTGATTAATGGATTATTTAAATTTAACATTTAATCACTAGCTTGATCAAAATTCAATCTAACCTAAATATCTCCTAAATTTTAAAATTAATTGATCTAGTCAATTGGCTAAATCTTTTTTGTAGGGTGTAAATACTCAAATCATAAATGAATGTGGTAAAAATAATTAATGGGCCAGATTAAGACCTCTTGAATCAATAGGATCCAAATAATTCAATTAAATCTAAATTATGGAATTGAATAAATTAATTTTGAAAATCCCTTTCAATTGAATGAATATATACAAATAGTCTCTTGGTGAGACTTGATTTGGCACTTCTATTTGATTTAACATAAATATAACTATTTGACTCTAATTAAAACCCTTAAATTGAAAAAAAATTATTAAATACATGACCTTAAAGAGGTCTTCTTATAAGAAATAGACCTAGTTAGTCCCCAAATAAGTTAATTAGCTCACCTAGCTTGTGTTGACACATTTTGTCAGGTAGCATAGTTTAACAAATTTGACTCATTCAACAAAATTTAGCCAAGAAAATTTTAAAAATTACACTTAATTGTTTATACTAAGATGACATGAGCTTTATTAATTGACATTTCACTAAGCCTAAATTGGATAATACGTTCAAACATCCTAAATTAACCCAATTGAATCTATAGGGCTAAATTGGCCAATTTGATAAATTTCACCTCAACCTATCATTCTAATTCATATGAGTGTATCCTTATTGTATTAGGTTAATGCAATTACCTCTTAATTAAGCCATTTGATTCCAATTGAGCCAACATATCCCATTTGGATTCTATAAGATCCACTCAACCATTTTAACTAGGTTGGCATATTTTGATTAAATTAATTATATATTGAACTTAGATAAGTTATATATATAATAATTAAGTTAAAGTGACTCTTATTTTGATTGAATTAGCCCAATTGGATAATTGGACCCTAAATGCATCCCAAATTTTGTACATTTAAAATCTCTTCACCCAAATGATCTAAGAATCTTTAGTAGGATAAATCTTTGAACTCTCGATCTTTTTTATAATTTCTCTTAGTGAGACACACTCCGATGGATGCAATTGGACAATTCACTCAGTCAGTTAAGTTTCGACAATATTACCTAAAATTTGGCTTTTCCAAAATTTATTTCATAAAAATCATTTTTTGTTTTTTAAATATTTAAAATTTTAATTTTTGATAGTTAAAAAAAAAAAAAAAAAAAAAAAAAAAAAAAAAACTTTTTACAAGTAGTTTGGCACCTTGACTTGACTTTCTATTGTTGTCTAGACACATCATTTTGGCTAGCTACTCTCTAAATGTATTTATGCGCTTTTAATCAAATCTACTTTTAATATAGCTTACAACTCTCGAACATTACATACATTTCAAATCATAATGACCAAAAAATACAACATCAACAGCATCAAACAAAACATGATTGAAATATAGAAACTATCACTCAAGCTATATCACAAATTGAACACACAAACTTCAACAGTTAGAGAGAGAAGGTGCTGCTAAAAGAGATGTTCAAACATCATTGTTGTATGGAAGTTCATGTGCCTCTTTATTCAGGAGTTATGACTAATAATTTTATATGGCAACAAAAGTATTTCAATCAAAAATAAAATTTTGGCCATTATTATGAGGCATATAAAGTTCATTTATAATTATTTTAGAAGTTATATTGTAGAATTTAATGACATAATAATATCCATGAATAACATGAATAAACATTTATTGGCTTTCTCAGGATCTCTAATGCCCATGTTGGCTATATTTCATCAGTGCAATCCTGAGAAAAAGACCAGACAGATTCCAAAGATTTAAAGTTCAAACTTAAAAAAATAAGTCCAACTCCCAAGAATGAGCCCCTGTAGGAATATTCAGAGTCAAAAAACTGTCAGCAATGCTGAATTTGAACTCTTCCTGTCTTGAATTCAACATGCAAGATTTAGGTTGCCTGCTTGAATATGCACCAAAAATTCCAGATCCTCTGCCTTCTATATGTAACACCATATCAGAATTCTTATTAGAGGGATCAATATCTTCCACAGCTCCACCAGAATTATACATTTGAATTAATCCAATAGGGGCAAATTCCACATTTTTGTCATATACCTGTTAAGGAGTGCCACGACAAATTAACGCTAATGAAATTAACCAAAAAATCAATACCGAAAGGTCTAACAACTTACTTGTGCTCATTACATTAAAACACCATGTATTTAATGGTTGGGGCATTCACATACATACAAATATTAGTATTGTCTATTTCGTTATTCGGGTAAGGCCTCTCATTACCAGCCACAAGTAGGACCACCACTCTCTCCCATCATTCACAGAACACGCATAAAATATCCTAACCACCTCCTGCAGAGAATATTACTTCTGCCTTCTCCTGTATATGTAACAGTCTTCTGTGTAACAAGGTTTAATTCGCTTCTCTTATTCATATGCAATGTAATATGTATTCTCCAATCTTTGTTCTGTCGCTATATTCACTTTATTCTTCTGCTACTGTTATTATGGTACCAGAGCTTCTTGTGCTCCAACGATCTTCAATCTTCCCTCACAACCGAACACTACAAGCTCTGCAATGTCTTTTCTCACAACCAAACACTACAAGCTACGCAATGGCAACCTCAAAATCCTCTGAAACACATGGCAACCTCTCCACCGAAGATGAACAAGGAAGCTGTATTGCTGATATTCCACCAAATCTTAAATTTCTGACGAGTAATACCAAAAATATTGCTCACACTCAGCTCTCTTCTGACAATTGTCCTCTAAGGAAAGCCCTAGTTGTCAAAATGTTCACCGCAGAAGTATGGCTGACGATCTCCAAGCGCCTCCAACCTACCAATAGATCTCGGCTAAATCCAACTCAAAATGAGCTCCACACTATGACGATGAATACCCTATCCATAACACAATATCTCGCCAAAATCAAAACGGTGGTCGATAACGTATCCGCCGCCGGAGGCCTTAGACAATGAGGATGTGATCTTGTATACACTTTAATGGACTGCCAGCGCAATATCAATCATTTAAAACAGCCATCTGAACCCAAATGCAACCGATGGACTTAGACAGCTTCTACTCACTATTATGTAGTGAAGGGATCAACCAACTTAATGATACACTCAAGGCTGAACCTGTGCCTAACCCGCAGCTTGCTCTCGCAGCTCCACGCGACCGCAACTAAAATACATCTCGCTGTCGAGGCAGGAATCAACAGTCCAATCAGCAGAAATCTCAACCCAACTCCTCTATTATTTGTTAAATTCGTCATAAAACAGGTCACTCAAGAACAACCTGTTGACACCGCCAGAACCTCGACTATGTGCCATCCAACCGAGCCTTACAAGCTTCGACCACACCCCAGGTTCTTGATACCGGCGCAACAACTCACCTAGCATCTGATTTCAACCATCTTCAAACAGCCGGCCACCGGAGCGGGACAAATACTGGTAAGAAATGGTTAATTTGTCTTAGTTCACCACTACGGTAACGACATCCTCCCGACGCCCGAGCGTAAGCTTAAACTCTACAACATTTCGCACTCCATTTCTCATAATCAACCTTCTCTCTGTACAAAAATTAATCGCTGATAATAATCTTTCCATTACCTTTAACTCTACTGGTTTCCACATATTTGATCCTCAGACAAATCAGACAATACTTTGGAGCATCAGATCGAACAGACTGTACCCAATCCAACCTTCGACTCCCACTTCTCGCTTGGAAGCATCTCATAAATCCTTCGTTACAACCATCACCAATCCACTCATATGGCACAAGCGTTTGCCACCCTCATGCGGACACCGTCCATCACATCTCCAAGAAAAATCCATCTCTTGTAATTTCAACAAAGTCATTGTCATGTGAATGTTGTAATTGTAACAAGAGTCACAAATTACATTTTCTCTCAATGTCTCACATTTTTATTTATCTTTTCAACTTATTCACTCAGATGAAAGGAGACCCTCTCCAATTTTCTCTAATCAAGGATATAGATATTACGTTCTCTTTATTGATGATTACTCCAAGTTTTGTTGGTTATTTCCCATGCACCATAAAGTTGAAACCACTCAAATGTATTCTCTTCATAAAAATGATTCAAACTCTATTTAAAACAACCATTAGTATGCTTCGCTCCAATTGAGGTGGAGAATAAAATAATGCCACCCTTCATTCTTTCCTATCCCAAGAAGCAATTCTTCATCAATTCTCTGCCCCTATACACCCGAAGAAAATGGTGTTGTCGAACGCAAGCATCGTCACCTAATTGAAACAACAAGAACACTTCTCTATGATGCCTCCGTTCTATTTAATTTTTGGATTAACGCACTTCAAACAACACTATACCAAATTAATTGTATGCCTTCCAAGGATAATAATTTTGTCCCTATGAACAACTACATCAACGATCTCCAACTTACTCCCATCTAAGAGTGTTCGGTTGTTCTTGTTACCCATAGCTCAAGCATACGAAATCTCATAAATTAGCACCTCGTTCCACTCCGTGCGTTTTCCTTGACTATTCCCCCCAACATAAAGGCTTCAAATATTATAATCATGCATCAGACAAAATTATAATATCAAGGCACGCATATTCCATGAAAACTCTTTTCCATTCAAAAACCTCACTCACAATACATCCACCACCCCTACTAATCCTACACACAAATCCACCAAATAGTCCTCGTCCCGCCATCTACCACTCCAGCTACCTCACCTTCTATCACAATCACTTCTCTATCCCACACTCCTGTAACACCAGCAATACATACCAATTCCTCCTCGACATTCCCCATGCCACTGCAACTCCACAGGGCAACCAATCCAGCAATTCCCTCGCCAGCATTCCCCATGCCATTGCTGTTATTACATACCACCCAATTCTTACGTATTTACATATCTAAAACTTAAACTTTGCTTTTTAAATTTATAGAACCCAAGTATTTCATAGCAAAAAAAAGATCACTATTTTAACTTTTAAAAAGTGAAATACACCTTTTCATGAAGAGGTAAGGTGGCATAGATGTAAAAATTGAAGTTTAGGTGCTAGATATGTAAATACATAAGAATTGAGTGACATGTATATAAACCTTCCATGATGTTTTTGCAAAGGACTTAAGAGTCATCAAATCAGCTTTAATTCTGATATTTAAGCATTGCTTACCAATCGTGTACTTTGGCCTTATCAGAATATGAATATCTATATGAAAAATGACAAGTGAATTTTTGCCTTGATGAAAAGTTGGATGAACTAACTTTGATTGGAGATATGGTGAAAACTTCACATTGGAGGACCTTCAGTGATACACCAAATGTCCCATTTTTTGGCAATCTAGAAAGAGAACCTGTAAGAGAAAGAGGACGGAGTAGGATTTGTTAGCAAAATCTTTATTATAGATAGAACAAGCAAGCACATTAATATACTCCGAACAGAGCATATTCCATTAAAACCAATTAAAATCAGTCAGTATCAGTTTATGTAGAAAAGCTTTAACGAGCCTCTGATTAGCCTCATTTCCACGAATTATTTCCAAGAGAAACTGAAATACAAGGTTGAAAAAGCCATCTGCAGTTGTTAGCTAAAGCGACTGAATGCTTCATCTTGTTTATGTTGAAGTGTTATGAAATTTTCATACATACCACACAATTCTTTTGTATTTACATATCCGTAAAGTTTGATATTTACACTTATAACACACTGGTGTCATAAACCTATGCGTGCAAAGTTATATTTATCTTTACAAAATAAAATGATGATGGTATTTTTAATGTGATCTTAAAGATTTGAGTGGTATGCTTGTAAATATGAATACTTAGGTGTATATATGTAAAAACATAAGAAGTGTGGTATGTATGTAAATGCCCCTTTTACAGGTTACATCCCTTGTGCCCAGAGAGAGGTGCAGATGCGGATCATTTAGAGCCAGGACCACACCAGCGCGTCAAAACAATATTACTGTAGATAGTATTTGTGCTTGTGAAGAACTTGGCCGATGAATCAGGTGGTCCTATCAACTCAAACTTGATTTGGGGAACTATAGAAAGTTCCTAATCAGGAATCATTGATCTCTTAGCATCTAAGAACATGGCAGGCCAGAGTTTTGAAATGACTGAATTTGCATGAGAATGCAAACCGGAGGGCCTTTTATATCCATAGATAAGAGTATTGCAGTCATTCAGGAAGAGTACATACCATAAATCATATATATTTAAATATCTAACTCAAACTTTTATTTTTATATTCATGCCACTTTACATATGGTTAAAAAGGTGTGTTTTTTATCTTTTCCTAAACAAACTCCACAAGGAGGGAAAAACTTTATCTACTATAACAAACTAAATAAGCTTGAACTAATTGATAAGGAATTATGATAATAAGAATTCAAATTCAAATAGAACTTATTCAAACGAATTTAAGGAAAGTCAAATTCACTCTTATTCTATTATAATCTATAATTCAATCAGCATGCTAACTTTTAGATCTTTGATCTCCTTCACATGATGTCTTATTGACGATCTGATTATGCCTACGAAGTTCTGGTGATATCTTCTTCAATTTAAATGTGCCCTACGAGAATCCAAAGAAATCAGATTATTAAGACTTCAATGAATATGAACACTTTGGCCTTTCACGATATGATACCAAATTAAGATCATAAATGATCTGATGAACTTCCTACTACCCAATCAATATCCCAATTCGTTTGCTTAGTAGATTCGTGAATTTTAAATCTCCATAGGAGTATCACTTAATCTTCTAAGACTTTTAACTAGTAATTATAATATCATAGCTCAATAAAATTATGACTGATGTACTAAATCTTCATTCTAATTATACTAATCTGTTTATCATGTAAATTTTTTATTTATTATGCTGTAGAAGTCTCGCCAATCATGAAAGAAAGGCCTTTAATCAGAAAAAAATATTACATCAGCACTGCACATGTAGAATAACGTGCGTAGCTAATGGAATCACGTCACGACACTCCACGCGATAGAAAAAAAAAACGGCGCAGTAACACAGAGAATATTCTCCCCGGTGTTATTCATGTGTTATTGTGTCATGACAATATTCTCGGTGTTATAATAACACAATAACACATCAATAACACATGAATAACACACAATAACACCACATGATTAACACGGGGGAGAATATTCCCACGAGTTACCGTGTCATTTTTTCTCTGTCGGGAATATTCCCCGTGTTATTCTGGTGTTATTGTGTGTTGTTCATGTGTTATTATGTCCTGAGAATATTTTTGGTGTTATAATAACACAATAACACATCAGTAACACATGAATAACACACAATAACACATGAATAACATGAAGGGGGAGAATATTCCTCGTGTTACTGCGCCGTTTTTTTCTTTCTGTAGCATGGGTTCTCGTGACGTGATTTCATTGGCTACGCACGTTACTCTATGTGTGTAATACTGATGTAATATTTTTTCCTTCAATCAAGCGGCTAACTCTCAAGTTTCTAGGGCACGTCCTAGATTTGAGACGAAGCGGTTGTAGCAAAAATAAAAAAAATGTCTTTATATATGTACATAAATACATACAGATACAGTATACAAATACATACATATACATACACATACATATAGATAGATATAGATACATACAAATACATACGTATACAAACAGACACACATTCGTATGCATATATATATATACAAACACACACACACACACACACACACACATACGCCACTGCCATTGCCAGTGATAACCCCGTCACCACCCCTCTTTCGAATATGTTTCCGCAATGATACCACGACAATTTTGCTCTTGGCATTGAAACCAGATTTCTCAAAAAAGCTTCCCGTAAAAATGACAAACTTGCAATCTTTCTCTGAGGGAGAGATCTCCATCCTAGATGCGCCCTGTCGACTGTTCTTAGTAGGTAAGTTTCTTTATGGAAACCCTAGACTTGAGCTAATTCGAAAGGACTTTGAGCAAATAAAAATGAAAGGGGGTTGGAAGATCGGTAAATTGGATGATCGTCACATTCTTATTCAATTATCAAATGACGAAAACTACACCCATTTGTTTGTGAGAAGAGTTCTTTGAATAGAAAACCAGGTGATGAAGGTTTTAAAATGGACGGTGGATTTTAACCTTCGTACTGAACCTCCCTGCGCTTCCCAGATTTAAAGATCCACATTTTTTATCAAGAGCTTCTCTTCGCTTTAGCGATGGTATACGGTAAACCCCTCAAAGCTGACACACCTACAATGAATCTGACTCGGCCTTCAGAAGCCAGAATTTTGATAGAAAGGGATATTACTTTACCTTTTCCCAGAGAAATATGGATTGACACACAACATCAGGGATTTTGGCAGCAAGCAGAACTTGAACAGATATCACTTTATTACCCACTGCCGTATGTTTGGGCATTCTCCATCTCAATGTTATCAGTTGCAATCGAATTTAAAACCTTCAAGTAAAAACGCTTCTGGATCCGCTCCACTTCATACATGTCCCTCCACCGCTCCTAAGTGCATTCCACAGACTATTGAAACACCGATTGACACGATGCCACCTCCCCCTCCCACTACCGGAGACAATACTGTCTATGTTCTTCCGACTGATATATTGGCATATAGTTTACTTGGGTCCAATAATCATGATACTATTGAAGCTCCACATCCCCATAATGCATCAGGTGTTGAAGAGACATGCTTGACATCTCTTCAGAATCAGAATGTTGTTACTGCTAGTCAAGAGCTGGGGACTCATTCTCTCCTATATGCCCAACAAACTGTTGACCACACCGATCAGATGAGACAGTCTACGGATGAGGAATGACAGGTATACACATTTAGAAAGAAAAAGAAGAATGGAGGCACACCCCAACTTGGGAACTTAATGGATGATACTCTAGTAATTTTGGATAATGGAACGACACTCAACAATTCGTTAGCTGTCTCCTCTCCTAGAACCAGAGGCAGACGCAAGCCTAAGCTGGCTCGTGCCTAGCAGTTTATTTCCTGCAAGTTTTGTTTTTTTTTGTTTATATTTTTTTATCTATGTTTCATCCTTTTAGGATGCTAGTGTCTGATGTATCGTATGGGTAGAGCACCTTTTTTTGGGTCCTCTCATACAACCTCTATGTATCTTTTCAATTTCAAAAAAACACACACACACACACGGAGAAAATTTATGCAATAAGTTCATATATATATATATATGTATGTGTGTGTGTATATATATATATATATGTATGTATATTGTTGAATCCCTTTTTGAGATGTAGGGTCTTGTATTATTCGTGATATCACATAATCCAATATAAGATCCTGAAATGCTCCTGAAAAAATAAAAAAAAAAATGGAAAAAGGTCCCAACAGGATAAAGTCGTGATATCACACAATCGGGTATAAGATTTTGAAATTCTCCCATATCCAAAGAGAAAAATAGAAAAAAAGGGGAAAAAGGTCCTAGCGGAAGAGAATCCTCCTCTGCCTTGAGCTTTTTTCACCGATAAAAAAGATTCTCTCCCTCGCCTTGATGTGAGAAAGGATTTTAATGAGGACAAGATACCTGCCCAGTGGAGCAACTTGATGTCAGTGAGGTGATAAGTGTCCTTTGTCTAGGTATGTGTATTCTTCCTTAGAAATTGTCAAATGCATTTATTATTGACCAGACATCATTTCCAGCTGGATCGAAGTACTTCAGACGACCGAAGAAGTGATTTTTTCAATAAGTGGATCTACTAGGAAATAATAATAATAATAAATTTAGAGACCGGTCTGATATGTTCGAATGATCGGCAGTCTGGTTCTTTAAGCAAAAAAGTGATGGGTTCGAAAGCCAATATTTGAATATACAATTTGTTTCTTGATTCCCTCAACCCTTTGATTAAATGCTTGCAATGTTCTGTGAGAAGGATGAGGGAATGAAAAGAGGTTTTTGTTAGTTGGTTGACCATTAAGACTCTCGCGATGAAGATAGAGTGGGATCCATAAATGAATTTTTCAATATGAACTGTTAACCCTTATCGCCTATCCTACGAGGGTTTAAGCCCTATTTTACTTAATTAAACTCACTAATCGACATTCCAAGCACTATCCTTCTCCTGATAGCTTTCACCATGTTTTGTTATACAAGTAGTAGTCTTAGAGAAATCGCCTAGTGGCTTAGGAATCTACTTAACCTCGGGGGCACGAGCTTGGGCATATGAAGAAATCCACTCAGCCCAACTTATCTTATCAGTAAATGTCAATCGTAAGTTCAGTTTTTCTCCATTTTTGCTAGAGGTCATTGTTCCTTTTTTACCCTTGTCATTTCTTTACCCTGTGTCAAATACAAGGGTTTGTATATGGCCTTTTAAAAGACACGTATTAAAATATTAACTTATAGATGATTATGGTGATTGAACTTCCCTCGTATTTATATAAGGGCAAAAAAAGTACCAAGAGTTGATTATATGCTTTCTAGTTAGAGGGATTCTCGATCTGTAGGAGCGAGGGCGACTGGTACTGTTATTTTGTGAAATGAAGGTCCCTTACTCGATGAACAATGTTGCAGTGTTGATCCGTCACTGGGAAGATAAACGATAGCCAAGAAAAAGGCAGGATCCACTTTGCGAAAAGAATCTTGAAAGTGAAAGAAGGAATTGAAGGAGACACTCCTGCAAAAGTATTGTTAAATTTGAACAATCGGGCGGATATTTCTTCGTCTGCGGGGTTCGTATGCAGGTTACTATTGAGTCGGATGAAAGCTCGATTTTGGGATCGGGAACCAAAGTGTGGGCGAAGGTAAAGATTCTAAGACTGAGCTTTCTATCAAAGTCTTCCCAATGTGTGAAGCTGTGGAGGGCTTTCCTGAAGGAGCTATTCCTATGCAGATATTATTGTCGCTCCTTTTCCTCCTCTTTTTTAGTCTTTCTTATAAATTGTCGGGTACATCTGCAGGACAGAACATGGAAGGGATAGATTTGAACGGAACAAAAGTTATCGATCTCCTAGTGTCAGAAGAGTAGGTGACGAGAGTGAGCAATGAACCCGATTTCCCTTCAGAAGAGACCACAATATTACCTTCAGAGGGTTCGACCGACCCTGTTATGATAGTTGTTGGGGCAAGTTTCAAACAATAGTTGATTTGGCAACGTTACCAGCGGATCATGGAATTTTTTAAGCTCACATTCCTCCCTTGGATGCTCCACATGTCGAAGCCCGAATGTATATTGCCGAGTTGAGAGTTAACGAAACGAGCAATAGGGACCTGCTCTTTTCTCTGCAGCTTCAGGAATAAAGAGCGGATCTTGATAGGAAAATTGCTCGGAGTATCAAGCAACAATGGTTGATATTTGAGAGGGAGATGGTTGAAATACGCCATGCAATAGATAAAGGATCCAGACTTTACCACCGTCTTGAGGAGGAAATTGAAGGCTTGAAGGCCGAGATGGTGATCCTCCGGCGGAGAGTGGAGCTCAAGTGCCTAGATAATCTCCTAATCGGTGGCAGGATGGTCCGCCGACGCTTTATAAATACTGGGGTGATTAGCACGGAAGACAACAAAATAGTGATTATCTCTTCCCTATTTTTAGGCGTTCTCTTGATGTTCTTTATTTGTATTCTCCTGATTTGAGTGAAATAAAACTATTGATTATGTAATTCCTGACGTCTGTAATTTCCATAGTAGGGACTGTCTTTTCACCTCCTTATATTTCAATGTGAATTTTATTTTGAAATCTGAGTCTATTGTGCTTCTTTTGCTTTATAATAGCAAGTCATATTTGTCCCTTTGTTATGTTTGATACTTTTTTCGTATTTTAGTTTTCTTTCTATTATTTGTCGAAAGGTATTCAATGACGTCTGGCTTGGAGAGGGAAGCAACTATTCTGCCACAGGCTAGGTGTGGATGTGGCATGGGTACAATCCCATTATGTTTTTGATGATTCAGTCATATTAAGAGAAGCAAGGAAGGGAGAGACGTCTCGTACAGAGTATGATTACAAGATTTATATATTTCTTGAACAGTTCGGTCTGTTTTACAATTTCCATTGTGTTCGGAGTTGGCAGATCTCTTCAATTTCTTCGGTTTCCAATGTTATAGTTAGCGTGACGGCGGCGATCATGTATGCAAGAGAAAAAGTGTTGTCTTGGTCTACCAACTTATTCTGTCATCTGTTCCATGTAAAACCCCAGGAATGGGTTAGTGATATTCCCTTCATCTTTAAAGAAGAATGAGGTTCCAGGCAAGATGTCCCCAGACCGGAGGAAACACATATATTTTGCTCGTGACTTAAAATGATGGAAAATTCCAACCAGGACTCTGTCCGCATCAAAGGAGACTGTTGAGGCTTAAAGATGACGTTCGAAAAGATAAATAGTTATGATTCCTCATGCAATTCAAAGATCAATATTGGAACCCTAAATTCCAACGCTCCAACTCATTCCAAAGCGGGAGCGGGTTCAAGCTCAAATCATGATTCTAAGAAATCGAAACGTCTCTTCAGAGTCAATGGATATCAAAACCTATGTTCAGTTAGTGATCTGGAGCAGACTCCGCGCGCAACTGCTTTGCTTGGAGTGCTGCAAGGGAGGAAAAAGAAGAGGAGGCGCTAGAATAGAGGTCGAAGAGCAACAATGGATCCAAGACTTCGAAGAAGAGGCACGTAGTGTTATGCGTGCTCACCTAGACAAGAGAGAATAGGAAGTCGAGCCCTATCTCAGTAATGTTATGGTATAGCACCCCACTCAAATCATAAGGTGACAGGAACACTAAATTTAACCACTGCTTCGCCAATATCGCTTTTTAGAATAGATCCTCTGAGGCATACGAGGATTCGTTCGCTGTCTTCGGCATTCAAGATGGACAGTTGCGTTTGAGGGGGCGTATTAAGGAGAAACCCGCATAGGTCTCGAGTGTACATATCTCACACGTGTGTACGTATTGTTTGACAAGAAATGTACATCGTACATCTAAAGAAAAGAGAATCTCACGCAGGTCCGTGAGATTGAATTACCTTCAACCTATTCTCAGACACCCACCCGAATTCGCATCAGAAAGAGAGCCCAGCCATAATGAGTGAGATCACAAGTCTTCGCTACAGAATCTGTCCTTAATGTAAGTAAACCAGAAATTGAACGAACGTATGACCCAGATGATCCCGGATCTAGAAATGAGGCCAAAGCTAAAATGCATAACTTGGAGATTTTCTTTTTCTGGGAATATTTCAGGCTGTGTCGATCGATGAGAAAAAAAGAAAAGGCGCTAGTACCAGGAGTATCCTTTGAAGCAGACGCCGAAAAAAAGGCTCCAAGATCAAGATCAGTTCTTTCAGGGGCATAATAATCCGTTGAGTCGGGGAACTTTTTCAATAGGTGGAGGCTCGGCTCAAGCTTCGGAAGAGGAGTTCACTACTCAATAAAGAAGTTCAAATTAGGCTCACCTGATGTTGTCCTTTTTGATACACCTTCCGGGGCGGTTTTCCCTATCTATTTAGAGTTTTCTGACCAACATTTCCCTGATTGTCCTAACCAAACCAGGCTCGGCCTAACCCAACCCACCATCTCGTATTAACACACTCAATGTCAGACATATGCAGAGAAAGGCTTCCTTTGCGAAGTTGAAGGCGCTAGAAGGCCTTGATCACTAGAAACGTCCCAACCAATGGTTTCGGGAAGCTCTATTTCGATATCTTCTTTTCGAGGACTATCCATCTAATACATTTTTTTTAGCATACCAGCATGCCCTTCTTTCTGCCAATCTTTCCCAAGCGAAAATGGAGCACAAAACCAATTGAGAGAAACTCTCACGTGTGAATGAGATCAAGAAGAAAGCTCCTGCTTTGAAGTAGCACTTGATGAGGGTGGGACCTCTTCGCAAGGAGGGGTTTCAATTCCACCGGGGAGGAAAATTCCACTTAGGAGGATTCGCCAACAGGTCATTCTATGAAAAAGGAATATGAGACATCGTTGTTTCCAACAGATGCTGATGCGTCGAAGAGGTATATGGGCAGGAAATTGACTGTATGCTGTCCGTTCTAGCGCCTTTACCCTAGAAAGAAACACAACACACCTAGATGGAATCGGTACGAAGTACTCGAGTGTGACATCAGCTCAAAGTGGTAACATTCACTCTTTAGCGAAGAGCAATCGAACGAAACCCCTTCAAAGCGTATGATGTTGCTTGGCTCGTTCCCCATTACTCAATAGGGCCTAGATCTCGGAAAAAAGTACAAAAAAAGGAAAGGTGCGTAGCATACATGTACATTGAAAGGTTTGCTATATAAACGACCTATGAAAGAATTCGTCAACTCACACTTCACCATACAGGAGTGGTCATGGATGCCTTAGCTGCATACATCACTGCACTTTCAATTGACGAAAGATAAATGAGAACTCAGTAGTTTCGAAATGAAAGAGTCCATGAAGTAGAGGAGTCAAAGGCACGCACACGCAGGAAAGGCGGTCTTTCAGTTCATTGGTCTGGTCTTTCACTTGTACGTACATCGGCTTGTTGGTGCTTGGAATAAGAACTTGCGCTAGGCACTCATTTGTAGCTTGGTTCAGTTGTTTTGTTAGGTTCACGAGGAGTGACAGGCGGCGGCTGACATGGGAACATGTAGTATGTCAATAACAAATCCGCTGTTGGGACTCTTGCGGCGCACGCGGTACATGTGACTCTTTTTGCTCTTGTTGGTATACAGGTCGGCTAATCTAACAGTATGAGAAATCTGGGAAAGAGGAGTAAACAATCTAGTGGTAACAGGCCCGGCGCACGAAGCAGAAGGAAATTAGTACCCGCGAGACTGGCGAAGTCGGCACAAGAAGTAGGTGGAGGAGAGGCAGGAGGTGCGGGGTTAGGGGCGGCTCAATCAATATCCTCGTCTGGGGTTGGCGGAGTTCGTAAGAAGCACGATTGGCAATAAGCTAGTACTGGTTTCATTCTTTCTATTCAATAAATCTCTCTTCCCGGAATTGGTCAATCAAATAGACTCACAATGTAGGCACACGTTGGCACAGTTCTGTAAATCAGAGATGTCTCATCCGGTTGAGCTGTCGCAATCAGTCTTTCTCTTCCTGGTAGCAGTACGAATAGGAGATCCAACATTACTGTATTAAGCCTTAAGCAATCAGGGTTAAGCTAGCTCATTGCCAGAAAGCAAATAGGAGCTCGTATTTAGATCAGAGGACGCTCATCCCAGGCAGGCAGCAGGGGCTTCGGGTGGAAGGAATTCATCAAGTAAGGTGCGAATGAAGACTGTTTCAGTGATCTATTTCTTAGCTCCGCTACTCTACTGACTTAGCCTTTCTTTCGTTTTCGTATAATGAGAATACAGATCAAGAGTATGCCCAAATAGAGTAGGAATTTATTAGTGTTTCATAGGCGCAATCAGTTCAGAAATTGGGGAATGGGGGCTTCCGCTTTCTTTTCATGGATGCTGTTCCGGGTGCGCCACATGGTTTTTGTTTCGCTTCGCACCTCTGGTTGAGGAAAGAAAGCTAGCTGTTGCTCTGAAACTAGACTGATGTAGTGGGTGGTAGTTGCTAGAAAGAGAAAGTCGAAAGGAAATTCCATTGAGAGACTTAAAGAAAGGAAGAGGCCCATGCAAAAGAAGTCTATCGAGAAACGGGAGTCAACCGGGGGGGGCGGCAGTTAGCCCGGTCGATAGATGCGGTGCTAAGATTGCACTTCGCTTAATGAGTCTGTCGGAAAGGGTTGTAATCCCTCTGATAGTAGCTCTTCATCAGCTTCTCTTAGGAGCTGAGCTCTCCCGCTAGCTTACTAGCTCTGGTAGTCAGGCTCTTCGGTCAAGAGTTCCACTGGAAACTGCTTCCTGTATCACTGCTTTTTCATTTGTTTTTTTTTCGAAAATCTCTTCTTTCCGTCTCAAATTCCCTCCCGAGCTGGAGCATTCTTCCTTTCTGAGAGGGAGCGCTCTCACCGTGTTAGCTTAGCGATCAGGATCAACAAGGAATCCTAGACATCCCTCAAGCTCGTTGAAAGAAATTCTGGGAGTAGTCAATTTTGAGAGTCTGACATTCTGATGTCAAGCATTCGGTAGTCGTCAATTCATCCTTTTCTTTCACATGGGTGAGAGTACGAGTGCTGCTTTCAGAGCCTGAGATCGGAGTCTCATCACGAACTAAGAAAGACGGCGATCAACCTCTCTTTACTAATAGGGAAATAATAGGGAAATTTCTGACTAACAACTTTCCTTTTTCGAGTCTAAGAGTTCACTCCAGAACCTCGTTCATTTCTCTCAATCGATTTCATCTTAGCTTGAGAGCGTTGAACAATCCCTTATCACCTAATCTCAACTGTCAACCCTCTTTGGCTGAACTTCACACTCTGGAACCTCGAGAGTAGGTTAGTGTGAAAGTCACCGGTGTAAGCCTACTCTTTGTTAAGAGTTCTCCTTACCGTTGTAACAAGAGTCAACAGTGTTCTCTCATCCGCTGCTTGAAAAATCAACATTTTCGTCTTCGTCACCGCAATTCTTAGTGCCTTTCCGACTGGATTGACTTTTGCTAGAAAAGTCGATGGTACTGAATGCATAACCGGTCTTTCATCTACGGATACCATATCTCCCGCCCGATCCAGCAGCCAAGAAGATGGCCAGACGCGAGCTTGGATACCTCCCTTTACATGTTGCGGTTCTTTGTGAGAAGCCCGGCCCCGCCCCGAAGGCAAGAGATTTTGAGACTTGACGTCCGGTCTGAACGTTCGTCGGTCGGTCATTTGCCAATCCTACGGCCTATTGCCCGCTCCAATCGCTGCTTCTGTTGATCCTTATCTGGCTTGGAAGCAAGCTATCTTCGCCTATCGGCCGACATGGTGAGCAAGTAGAATGCCTCCTTCCTACGCTCAGAATGCTTGGCCTCCTTAGAGTCGGGTTAAGCTCCGATTTCATGCTGTCCCGGTCGTATTTAGCCGGAGTCCGGCCCGGTCACCGAGGTCACATTGATATTGATAAAAGACTGAAAGGTGATTGAGTTCCCCCTGGATTCATTACAAATGAGGGAGATGTTGAGATCCGGGCTTGAGCTGGACATGCGCTGCCATTCCGGTCCGGCTCTAGATGTTCAACACAGTGCCAGGTTGCTCGTCTGTCTGATGGAATTACGTAGAGAAGAAAGATCATAGCCTAGCCAGAGAAAAGAAAGATTGAATACAGAAATCAATCTCTCTTGAGATACGAGATTTCCTGAAAGTCAAGTCGCTCGACTGAAAGGAGATTCTCTTTTCTCTACTCTCTTTCAACTGAGAAAGAAGGCGCGCAGCGGGGCAAGGAGCTAGAGAAAGAAAATCAACTTCTAGATTCTCTTACGAGATTTCATGAGATAGAGTAGTTTCTAACTAACGTATATAACAGAGACTGAAAGACAAAAACCAAACTTTCATGCCACCTGTTGAAAACTTATTTCTTGACTTCAAATAACACTCATTTCATGAGTGTTATTACGGTGTTATTGTGGTGTTATTGGAGTTGTTTTGAGAGAGTTATTGTGGTTTTACAGCGGTCCTATTTACGTGGTCCTCTGGGCAGCGCTATTGGCGCTGATCACCCGTGTTATTTCAATATTATTGTGATGTTATTCGAGTTGTTTGGTTGGGTTATTGAAGCAAAACTGCGATACTGGTAGTATTGGAGTGTTATTGAAGTTTTTTGCAGTAACACTTCAATAAGTGTCTCTTCGTCATTTTTTAGGTGGGCTCAGTCAGATACACGTGACAAGATTTTATTAGAGTCTGGACGCAGAGCTGTGTCCGGACTCTGTATGGAAATTTTTTCCTCAAAATGGAAGTAATGTATCCTCCTTTCCCCTCTCGACGCTTTCTTTTGTTTTATCTATTATTGTTATTATATTTTTTTTCCTAAGAAAATGAACATCAGCATGTGTATGTCCACCCCATATACGCTTTCGAGCCAGATGGAATTGAACCTGTGACCGAGGGTACTTACGTCGAAACTGTCAATAAACATACCACCAGTTGCGCACCTATAATCATATATACTCAGTTTCATGTTTTGTAATATATATATATATATATATATATATACCTTCTTGCAACCTCAACTGAGAGTTGTTCTTTTCTTTGCTCCTTTTCAAATCCCGACTCTGCCCCCTTTTCTTCGAGAGGAAACTTTGCATTTTCACTAGGGTTTGTTTCTTTGTGATGGCGACTAAGAAGTTGAGAGAGATTGGGGACAAATTCATGTCGAATGACTTTGGTAGGGGTCTAAGTTTAAGACTGCGGTGTTTATGACTACTCATGCACAGTTTTTTTTTGACCCAAAAATCACACGTCGGGAGGCCTTAGAAGATGAGGCTTTAAATTCTCCCGTAGCAAGTAAAATGTATTGTTTTTATGATCAGCTTTGTTTAGATTTGCTCCTGCCAATATGTCAGGAAATGGAGGAGATTTTGCGTTTCTACGGATTAATTTTAGTGCAGATTCGCCTTAACCCATTTCCTTTATCATGTCATTCATTGTATTCCTTTGATGGCATAAACTATCCTAGTTGATTGAGTTGTTTTGATTGATAATTACTCCTACGGAATACAAGGACGGGACATTGATATTCTCTTCATCATTAATAACCTTCGCGGGGTTGGAGAATAAAGTCAATTTGTGGAAGAAAAAATTCTTCTTTGTGAAGGAGAAATGGGATATTCCTGATAAGCCAAATTTCACGGGTCTGTTTCCCTCATTCCCCAAGTTCGACTTGTCTGATGATAATCGCTTCATCTTCCAAATTCTGTAGGGATAGAAATTAGATGTGAGGTAGTTTACCATGCTCAAGGTTCTTGACAAAATACTTCGTAGTAAGTCCTTTTACTAGACCATTTGCTTTTTTTTTTCTCTACTCAACTTTTACGAGTTTGTTGTTTTTCATCCTAGGGCAAAATGTGAGGCCTCCATTGGCTATAACAGAAAGAGATTGAAGCATTCGAAGCCCTTGGAGGGGAGCAAGAAACCCCCGTCCGACGCTGCTCAGAGCACAGGAGTAGTTGCTATTGTAAGCAAGGGCGAGGAGAATGAGGAGACTAGGCCAGTGTCTACACCCTTTACAAAAAATTTTCTCGTGGAAGGGCAAAGGCCGCCGCGCCGCCGAAGCATCGATGGTGTCGAGACCATAACTATAATGCCAGCCTCAAGCCCCTGCCCTCAGAGAAATAAGGGAAAATGAGTGGTGAGAGAAGAAGCTCCCCTTTCATCTCCCTCGATAGTACCTACGTTGAAACATCATAGGGTGGATTCAGCCGTAATCACTTCCCCCTTGAATCCTGCTCTTTTGTTATCCGAAGTGGCGAAGTGGGAGGAATTCAATATGAAGGGAGAAGTATGCCTTGTTAATCAAGATAAAATTAAGGGCCATAGTAGATTTGTCGAAGGACTGGATGGCCGAAGAAAATTTTCTGAGATCCCATATAAGATGGGATCGTTAATTCACTCCCCCTTGCTAGTTGAGCAAAAGCAGGTTGCTTGGCGCCTGCCACACCTTCCCATCATTGAGCATATGGTGAATTCCTGACATACCACTTTCATGATATGTCAGTCCCATCATCATTTAGTCCGCAAATGCCCAGGATTACAGTTAGCTTACGAGGTAGAGAAAGTGAAGAATAAACCCTTTGAGGCAAAGTTAAGAAGTTTTCAGAAGAGAGGCACCAAGTCGCTTCTCAGTTCGAGAAATGTCCTCGGATAGAGTGAAGCTATAGGAGGAGAATGAGAAGATTGCCTCAAAATCGTTACAATATAAAATTAAAAATGAAGAGCTTCGAAAAACGATGAGGACTTAGAAGTAGCTCTGAATGTGAAATCAATTCTCCTTGGGCAAGAGACCAAGAATCAATTTGCTCTAAGATCCAGGATTATCAAATTGGAAGAATCCTTGAATGATAGGAAGACGAAAGAAGAATTCCTAGAAGAGCTTCCCAATATGCCCGAATATACCCAAATATGAGAGTTAATGATGAGCAAACTTGAGCAGAATGCTAAGCTCATCATGCGGATGGCGATAGATAAAAACTATTTGGACCCATCTATTGATGATTTATATAAATTACAAAGACTCGGAGGTGACCATGAGGGATCTTCTGACAATTAGGAATATATATATAGTGTCTGTGTTGATTCTAGCATTGTAATGAATTTTGGTTTTTGATTGTTGAATAGATATTTATTGTCATGGTTAGTTTTTAATCAGTTGACCATTTCCTTTCTCAAGTCATGTTTCGGTCTTGTCTTCTCGTATTTGGTCATCGTCTTATAGTGGGTTTGATCTTCTATGAGGCACATTAAGTGGATCTCATCACTTTCCTTATGATGCATGCGGCGAGACTCGCTCTAGAGAAGACTCTAACTCCATGAGCTGTTCTTGTCGAACAGAGGAGGGAGTCAACCTTTTAGATTTAGACGCATACGTGAACATTTAGATGTGATTCTTTAGAGATCCTTCGACACAAATCTTACCAACCCATGGGCTAAGCTCTTGCATTCTCAAGGTAAGTCATCGCCTAGAGTGGATCAGACCTTTCATGAGGGGTACTCAGCGGATCTCATCACTGTCCTCATGTGGAATCCACCGAGACTCATCTTAGGGATGACTAACTCTCTACTCACTACATCTCTCGCTTAGAGGGGGAGTCTATTCCCTAAGACTAGGCATTTACTCAGGGAAATGGTTTTTTACCTTAGGGCTTTTTATTGCTTGAGCATTGAGGTTAATTTTCCCGTTTTAAACAACGGTCCCAAAGAAGTGCCTAACATGACTTGCATTGGAAAACAAGAACAATATCTTACCATAACACGGTTTACCTAAAAAGTTGGGAGGGTCTAGTCATTTTAGGTGTGAATGCTTGGTTCGTGTGGTCTTCTAAATACAAGGAAATATCCAGAGTACGAGTCTTTTAGAGATTTTTCGTATCAGGATCGGAGGAGCAATTATGAGATGGCCACCACGAATCTCGTTCTGCCAGGGCTATAAAAGGAAACCAACCCTGACCATCCCTACACAAGAGACTAAATGTTAAGTTAGCATTAGCCAATTAACCTTTGATAAATAAGTCTATACTTAGAGAGTGGTATTCGACAGAAGTGTCGATGACCGAACTGTGTATCTCTTATTTTTTTTTATTTTTTAACAATTAAAAGGATTTCAACACTGTCGTTGCCGGTCCCAAGCCCGGATGCGAAAAATGGAGGGTTGCGTTAGGTAGTCGACAGCCAGCGTAGAACTTGTCGAAAAAATCATGACATGAATCCTTTTGATCATTGTGTAAGTGCTAGGGCGTCCCCTGGAAGCGAC
>NW_018165134.1:247259-247764 GCF_001263595.1 Phalaenopsis equestris | reverse complement strand
ATAGCCTGAATATAGTGAAAGGTGTACAAGGGCCGCTACACCGGTGTCCGGGTGTAGTGTTAAATAAGCAAGGGTTCCCTCATTACGGGCGAATGCGGGTAAAGAAGTTAGTTCATGAAACTAATGAAATTAATATTAGGATAGGATCTTGGAATATAGGCACTCTCAATGGTAAATTAATGGAATTAGTTGATATTATGATTCATAGGAAAATTAATATCTTATGTATTCAAGAAACTAAGTGGGTGGGAGAAAAGGCTAAGGAGATTGATAATTTAGGTTTTAAACTTTGGTATTCTGGTAAGAATCGCACTAGAAATGATGTAGGTGTAATTATAGATAAAATGTTGAAAGATAATGTTGTAAAAATTAATAGAGTTGGTGATAGAATTATAGCCCTTAAGATTATCATTGATACTAAGATTTTTAATATTATAAGTGTTTATGCTCCTCAAGTAGGTTTAGATACAGAGTCTAAAGATAAATTTTGGAATGACTTAGAAGA
>NW_018165134.1:198329-246753 GCF_001263595.1 Phalaenopsis equestris | reverse complement strand
TGATGTGGGATAAAGTAACAAACACTATTAAACAAGTACCAAAAGATGTGCTTGGAGAATCAAAAGAAAAAATATTTACAAATAAAAATAGTTGGTGGTGGAATAATAATGTGCAAGAAAAGATAAAATATAAAAAGTTATGTTATAAAAATTGGTTGAAATGTAAAAGCTTAGAGAACTGGAAAAAATATCGAACGGCCCGGAGGGAGTCTAAAAGAACAATCTGTGATGCTAAAAATCCTGCTTTTAATGATCTTTATAATAGATTAAATACTAAGGAGAGTGAAAAATATATGTATAAACTAGCCAAACAAAGAGAAAATAAAAGTAAAGATTTAAATTTAGTAAAATTTATTAAAGATGAAAATCAAAATGTACTTTTCTTAGGAAAAAATATTCAACATAGGTGGGTGAGTTACTTTGATAAATTTTTTAATGAAGTTTCTGAAAATACGATGGACCTTAGTGATTTTAATATCGTGAATAATATTAAAACGTTTCATTTTTACCGTCGGATTAGCAAAAAAGAAGTTAAGGAGGCTTTAAAGAAAACCAAGGGTGGAAAGTCTGTAGGACCTGATGATATCCCAATTGAAGTGTGGAAATATTTGGGAGTTTCTTGGCTTACTAAACTTACTAAACTCTTTAATATTATTTTAAAAACTAAAAAGATGTCTGAGAAAACAGGTAATCCTTCGCAAAAATAGGGGAAAAAAAAAAGATCCTTACTTTAATTTATTGTTTCACCTATATTTTAAAATAATGTCTTTCCGAAGCGCATGTAAGAGATATAGAAAGCTCTATGCATTTGCAATCCCTGCTTTATTCTTAACTGATTTTTCATCCCTTAGATAAATTTTGCGAAGGAGCTCTCTTTATAACTATAATATCAAAATACAATTTTTTAAAATTAGATCATTTCCTTAATTGTTTCATCTGTATTGTAAAATGAATTGTGCAATTGTTTGAGAGAGAGAGTTATAGAGAACTCCATATTTTCACAATACCTACTTTTCCCTTCATTTCCCCCATCTTTTTTCACCCAAAAAACAAAAAATCAGCTCATCCATCACATTCCATTTTGCACATTAAATATCAAATTTATTTACATAGAGAGTGTGCAGGAGTCTAAAGGCCTTCGTTTAAGTAGAACTAAAACTGAATACATGGAATGTAATTTTAGTAGTAATAGCTCTAGTGACAGAAGTGTGACTTTGGGTGATCAAATTATTAAAAGGTGTGAACGATTTAGATATCTTGGGTCCGTTGTCCAAAGCGATGGTGATATAGATGGGGATGTTAATAGTAGAATTCAAGTTGGTTGGTTGAAGTGAAGGAATGCTTCGGGTTTTTTGTGTGATAGAAAAGTACCGCTAAGACTGAAAGGAAAATTTTATAAGATGGTGGTGAGACCTGCAATGCTCTATGGCGCTGAATGTTGGCCTTTAAAAGAGAAGCATAATAATAAGTTAAGTGTTGCCGAGATGAGAATGATTAGGTGGATGAGTGGCTTTACACTTAGAGACAAAATGCGGAATGAATATATTCGTGATAGGGTTGGTGTAGCTCCTGTGACGGATAAAATTAGAGAAAGTCGTCTTAGATGGTTTGGTCATATTAAACGTCGACCATTGGATGATCCGATTAGGAGAGTAGATGTTTTAAATTCGACTAGTGTTAAGAAAGGCAGAGGTAGACCTAGGAAGACTTGGGCTTATTGTATTAAAAATGATCTTAATTTACTAGAACTAAATGAAAATATGACACTAAATAGGACGCAATGGAGAAAAATGATTCATGTAGCCGACCCCACGTAGTGGGATTAAGGCTTTGTTGTTGTTGTTGTTGTTGTAAAAGGATTTCAACATGTTGAATGCCGAAAGTGGGGCATTCCTTCCCATTGAATCCAATTACTACTTCTAGATTCAATAGCGGAATGGAACTCCCTCTTCAAGAGTAGTAAGAACATTTTCCCCCCACAATAAGAGTTTTAGCTTTTTGGGGAAATGGGTTCGCATCTCTCCTGAGTCTCGGCAAAGTGGTGTGGCTTCTCGCTGCGGGCTCAGTGTCGTACCCCAACCTTACTGTCTTGGTGAGGAGCTAACATGAGTAGTTTTTCTGTTGTTTGGCGGAACCACCCTCATCTTCGTCCTCTCTTTCTTTTGTTCTTCAAATTCTCCTGTAGTGCGGGGGATTTGAAGAATTTGGAGGATGCGAAGAGGGACTGAAGTTCTTTGGTGCAAAGTTGTTGAACGAGAGTCAACAAAACTCCCACCCCCTTCTTAATTTCTTGCTAAAAAAGGATGCGGGGCGGGCGTACCTTCAGCCTTGTTTTCAAACTTATCTGTATAATTGTATTTTGTTTCGAGTATTTATAATTGTTAATTGAAGAAATAAGGTTGGCCATCATTTCTCCTTTCATATGTAGTAACTTTATATTTGCCTTTTGTTATTTGTAAGAAGTCTCTTTCTTCGCATTATTCCGATGTTGTGATTGTGGCTGATACAATAATAAATAATCATATTTTCCATTTCATCTCTTAATCCTATGGAAAGGAGGAAAAGGATGAAGTTAACAAATCATAAAAGAATCATTCGGATATGCATCTTTACCAGAAGGAAATAACAACAACTCATTCACTTTCATCCAAGTCTTGGGTGCCTCTGGTTCCGAACAATATTGGGAAAAAAATTGAACAATCCTCCAATCCGAGGAGTTTTCAACTCTTCTGAGGTTTTATGCTCATGCTTGGCTCTAGGCTAGTCTCATCAAGGTCGCCTGAGGGTCCGCAACGTCCTCGGAAGAGTAGTTCCCATTCTATCCAAGTTATCGACTTTTGGGCAACCCGATGATTAAGGATGAAATAAATTCGTTTGTTATTCTCTTAAAAGGCATGTATCCATAGCAGTGATTAATTAAGCAAATATAGTTCAAGATCAATTTATCTTTGATTGTCGAATTATATGTGTCGATGTTGATAACAATAAGGAAAAAAGATTTTTAAATCATCACCACTCCAACTCTTGGGGATCTCCGTTCCGGAACATGTGATTAAACAACCTCCAGGGTCCATTTGTTCTCTGATTATACAAAGACCGGTCCATGAAGGCTCAAATTTCATGAGGGCCTGATCACGAATCACAGGATCTGCCTTTTTGAGAATCAGATCTCTATGTTTGAAATGTCACTCTTTGATCCTGATGTAATAGTATTATCATTTTTCACTTGACTTCTTGTTGCAAGAAGGTTTGGTTCTGAAGTTCCTTAATACACCAAAATAATGTGTTATTTTAAGTATACATTTTATACCCATTTTTGGTGATAGTGCACTTTAAAGAATAGTATTTTCATATTTGTGTTGCAGGTATATCAATTTAAGGTATTTAGAGTAAAAGTAGCAAAAATGAGAAAATTTGAAGCAAAAATAGCAAATTTTGTGATTCTGGCGCCTGAAATGACACTTTACACAGAACTGACGCCTGAAGCGCCATTATATAGAGAGGTGGAATCTGAAGTGCCAGAACCCAAAACAGCGCGGACTTAAGCAACTTGGTGCCTGAAGCGCCAAAATCAGCGCTTAAGGCGCCAGAGATGACACTTTATGAATTAAAGCAGTTCAAGACAAATTTTACGCAAATTTTGAATGCTTCAAATGTTTCAAACGCCCATGTAGAGATTCAATGCATCTAGACACTTTGGAAGACCCTTTAATGAAGGGATATGTCTCTTGAATAGATGAACATGACTTTTGGGATTCATAAGGTGTGACTTTCGGAGAGAATTTGGGAGGGAATTTTGAATTCTTTTTTAGAGAAGGCAACCACTAATAAAAGAGATGGGAGTCTAGGGCATAAGTGGGGTGGTGTGTAAGAGTTCAAAGGAGAGAGTTCGGTGGAGAAGAGGGTGGTGAGTAAGAGAGAGAGTGAAGGACTTGAAGATTTTCTTTAAGGGTTGTAAGAGGAAAGGGAAAATGAGAGATTTATTCTTCATTACATTTCCAAGAGAGAATTGAGAGTGCTTGTAAAGAGGAAAAGTGCTTAAAGAGAACTTCTAGGGATATGCTTGAAAAAGATTGTGAGATAAGTTGTTTCTTTTATTTCTTTGTTTTGTAAACTTGTTTTTATTTATGAAATCAGAGTTTCGTTGTTTCCTTCTCATGAATTCTAAGTAGTATTCTTTATCATTCTCCCTACTTATTTGTTATGATTCAAACTCTGATCTTCATTTACTTTTCAATTTGGCCAATTGAAAGGTTAAAAATTGTTGAGACACATAAGATCCAAAAGGGCTATGCTTTCTACAACAAGGTAAGAGTCAAATTCAATTTCACGGGTGAGAATGTAATCCATGGGGTTGAGTGCAAATAAATAAGGAAATATACTTTGTTGGAGCAGAATTGGAGATTTTAAGGTGACAGATTAAAATCCTTAATTTGGTATAATTGATTGGAAACTAATGCAAAATTGTTAGCCCTCAAGCAAGTGAGAAGTGGGAGTTCTGGAGTGAGAGTCAGTATCCTCCCAATCTAACCATGAAATTAGGTACCAAACTTTGGATTAGTTAATGTTCTTTATACACTTGAGAGAGGGTGCACTTGAAAAAGGGTAAAGAATAAGATTGCTCCTATTTTACACAATACAATTATATATATAATTTTAAATGATTTTAATTTTTTCACAATCTATATACTCCTTGTAAAAGGGAATGATGTTTTCTTAAATCTGAACTCTTCGTCACAAAAATTTTATTTAATTTTCATAAGTTTACTTTTGAAATTTAGCAAATAGTTTAGTTAACTTAGTCTTTTTAACTGCATTTTACTTAGCAAACACGCAATTACTTTAGATTTAAATTTCGTACTTAAGTTTTGTAGTTTGAATTATGTTTTACATTATAGTCAAAAGAATTTAGTCATAAGCATTTCCAACTACCCTGTGTGATCGATACTTAGGACAGCATTAGAGCACTTTATTACTCGAGCGATACGTATACTTGTGTTATTATTACGGGTTTTGCAGTTTAAAGATTTTAAGAGATAAAATTATTTTTACTAAATTTATTTTTATTTGGATGAATGAAATTGAATTGCATATTTATTATTAAAGCTGTCGTGTGTGTTTTGTGACATTGAAAAATATTTACAATAACAACACACAACAAAACCACGCATCATTCCTCTAGAAGTAGTAAAGAATTTTGTAGACCTTCGTCATTTGATTCCCTCAATTTGTCAAGTTCATATTCCTCAAAGTTAGTTGCAATGAGGATCATGAGACTATGTACATCATATTATATTGGAAGGAACTCATTTTATCCCAAGAGAAAGGGCAAAAGGTGTTTGCCCAGTGGCAGTTGTGGGCATTGCACGCAAAGCTTACAAGACTGATGGTAGCAACTCGAGCCAATTTCCTTAGTCTCCATCCTGTTTTTTCTTAACTACAGTTAGGATGAGTTTGTTAGCGGCTTCTAATTGGTCGTTGCTACGAGGATGATGAACAGAAGTAAACTTAAGCTTTATCCCCCGTCCGTTGCAGAACTGCTTAATTCTCTTGTCCGCAAATTGAGTTCCATTATCAATAATGATGACTATTGGGAACCCATATCTGCATATGATGTAGCTCCATATGAAATTCAGAATTACCTCGGTGGTGATTCGGATCAGGCGCTTGGCCTCAATCTACTTGGATAAATAGTTTATCATAACCAAGATGTACTTGTGTTGCCCTTTTCCTTGTGATAGAGGCCCAATGAGATCCATTCCCTAGACCTCACATGGCCAAGTGTTCTTTTTCAGTTGTAATTTATGAGAATATAGTGGCTTCACTAGGGCGAACTTCTGACACTTTTCGCATCTCTTCGAAAATAAGTCTGCATCTTTACTGAGAGTGAGCCAGAAATAACCTTGTCACAATACTCGGTTGGCCAAAGTTCTTCCTCTGGAATGGCTCCCACATTCCCCAAAATGCATTTCCCATAGGAAAATTTAATTCCTCTTCTTTAATGCATTTAGCAAGAAAGAGGCAAAATACCTTCGAAAGAGCTGTCCGTCGACCACTACGTAATGAGCAGCTTTAATCTGAAATCTCCAGAGGTGTTTAATACTTGGGGGTATTACTCCTGTGGAGAGATATTGCAGATAGGGATAAATCCAACTCCTTGTTTCTTGTATCTGCAAGCTCATCTCGTTAACTCTATCCATGGCTGGCCTATGAATAATCATAGTCCATTGATTGTGAATGATGTTTCCCCGAGAAAGAAAACCAATGAATTGATTCTTTGATAGGTCGCCCCGACATTCTTTAAAACGAATGACATGACCTTATAACAAAAGACTCCTTCCTTAGTAATAAAAGAGATTTTTTCTCCATCTGCGGGGTGTATCATAATTTGATGGTAACCGGAGAAGGCGTCTGAGAAGCTCGTTACTGAATATCCTATAGTGGAATCGACCAATGTTTCAATCCTAGTTAACAAATGACTATTTTTTGGGCAGGTTGTGCTCATATTGGTAAAATCAATGCACATTATACATTTGTTGTTGGCCTTTTTCACCATAACCACGTTAGCCAACCATTTGGGATATTACACTTCTCGTATAAAACTAGCATCCAATAACTTCAATATTTCTTGTCGAACAGGTTCCGCGAGCTTGTCAGCTGATTTACATATCTTCTGTTTGATAGTTTTAGCCTCGGGGTTGACATTTAAACGATGACAAGCCACATCTATGTCTACAACCGACATTTCAGAAGGACTCCAGGAGAAGACATCCTTGTGACTTCGAAGGACTTCGATGAGGTGGTATCGGTGCTCTTTGTCAAAATCTGTACTTACCAAAGAGGTTTGGTTTGGCTCCATGGTGAATAAAGGGATGGACTCTGAAATGTTAGTGGATTCAAGCTCTTGACCTTGCTTTTGATCTAGAACAAGAAGGTTGTCTCGTACACTTTCTATCGCTCGTAGATAACAGGTTTGCGACTGAACCATATCACCGCGGACTGTGACCACTCGTCCCCTCACAAAGAACTTAATTGCAAAATGATATGAGAAACTATTGCTTTGGATTTGTTGAGGAGTGGTCTACTGAAAATGGCGTTATACGCATTCGGTGCTTCAACTATGATGAATTCCACTTTTGCCTCAAAATGACTGCCTTCTTCCCCCCATATGACAGAGGGGCGAATCTGCATGTTTCTTTCCTCTCCCCGGAGAATCCATTCAGAGGCCTGGAAGTCGGAGCTAATAGGTTCATTGCAAGCCCCATTTTATCGAAGAAAGTTTGGAATATAACGTTCACAGAGCTTCCGGTATCAATCAGGATACTCTCAATCTGGAAACCCTCTATGATGGCGGTGACCATGAAGGCTTCATTGAACGGATTACCTCCAATAAGCAGATCAGCGTCTCTGAAGATGATCAGAGGATGTGTCGATGCAGTCAGTCGAGCGGACTCAACAAAGTAATTGTCTTTGGGTCTAACCTTTTTCAAGATCAATCTTTGTGTGGCTTCGGGCCCATCACCCCCGAAGATAATGAGCATGAATCCTTGGGTCTGAACGACTCTTACAGGAGTCGGTATGCTGCCTCCACCCGTGGCAAGTGTTTTACCCTATCTCTGATTTTGCGCCTCAGGAGCAACGAATACTTTTAGTTTTCTATCTCTGATGAGTTCTTCAACAAGGCTACTAAGATGGCGACATTCTTCAGTATCGTGTCTGTGGTCCTGATGGTATTTGCAATATCGATTAGGATCATGAGCCTGCACATTAGTTTTCAAGGGAAAAGCTTTCTAAAATATTCCTTTCCTTATATGGCTTCCACAATTTCTGTCATGGACACTCTTAGAGGTGTAACTTCAGTCGGTGGCGGAGAGAGACGAAGTATCTCTTGATTGACTTCTGGTATCTTGACAACTAACCTCATTAATCTACTTTGGTATTCTGACCGGGATACTTCACATTCATCTTTAGCTCTCCATTTGTTTGAAGCTTTCAAACCCCTCTAGTGATAATGCTCTTAGTCATGTCATTCTTCATCTATATTCGAAGGCAGTGAAGAACCTACATGTGGCCGAGCCTTTAAGCATGAATATGCTTGTTCTCGAGTTCCAAGAGCTTAGCCAGTGTCCTTGGTTTTCTGAGACCAAGATCATAACTGAATGGGCTCTCACGCAAACCTTCAACCACTACAAGTCATCCAACCGCGGGTTCCAAATCATGTATGTTTAACATTTCTCGCTGGAAACGTAAGATGAAACTCCTGAGGCTTTATGTAGACTTTTGACATATCCTCAAAAGAGCTTGTGAACTTTTTGATGGCTTCTGCGCACTTGTAAATTAAAACAAATAGTTGCTTAAATTCTTCGAATGCAGTTATAACCCCTGCAGGTAAGTGGTTGAACCGGCATAAAGATGATTCCTTCAACATCATCAGGAGAAAATGACATTTCATTGCATCACTTATCCTATGTAAGCAGATAGTTGACTCAAAAGAAAGATATATGATTTGTAGGATCAAACTTTCCTTATCAAGAATTTAAAGTTGGAATCTTAAATTTCTTTGGCGTTTAAGCTTCTGAAATCTTTATTGAGAAAGGCCCTTCTGCAACCATATGTTTTTTGTTTCATCTTCTTTCTACAATATTATTGGAGAAAAGTTTTTGTTTCCTTGATGATCTTTATTTTGTATCATGAGTTAATGAATTTGACAAGGATCTTCTCCTTCTTCTAGGTTCCTGCACTGAATCTGTTCTGGACTTCTCCTCCTGGTCCGAAGAATTCTCCTCATAATGGTGTGTTAGTACTTGTTCAAGTGTTGGGCCGAGTGCTCTCCTGACCTTTCTTCGCAATTTCTGAGTTGGCACAATTTCTCTCCTGACCCTTTTCGGTGGTAGGATTCCCCGTTGTCTTATCTCAATTTGAGGTATTTCTTCGTGTGGTGTCTCTGGAGGTAACATTCCTGGGTATAGTTCCTCCATCATCGAGCCACCGACCTAGAGGATCCAATATGAGTTCTTGTTCTAGTTTTGGAATGCTTCATTTAAGCCATGCACAACCTTTATCACTTGATTTCTCGTTTCTTCTACCTACTGGCACATATTCCCTGGTGATATCCATCATTCTCACTTACAACTTTGAAATGATGCTAAAGAGAATCATATATTCAAGATGTAAATGTGATAGCCACGCTCACCGCACCGTTCAGAATGTTGAATCCTTTATTGGGACGTAGGATCCCATATTATCCGTAATATTACACAATCCAAAATAAAATCCTGAAATCCTCCAGTATCAAGAGGGAAAAACAGAAAAAAAAGGGGAAAAAGGTCTCAGCGGGAGAGGGTGTCCTTCTCCGCCTTGTGCCTTCTTATATTTGTATTTTAGTTGCTAACAAAGAATATATATATATATATCCTTTGTTATATATATATATATCTCTCTCTCTCTCTCTCTATATATATATATATATATATCCTTTGTTAGCAATTAAAATACACATATAAAAATATATGAACTCCATGTTCATCCTTGATGCAAAAGTATTTATAAGTTATTTTTATTAGGATGAGTGCATAAAATTAAAAAATACCTAAGCTACATTCTGCGAATTTCAATTTTGAGAGCACCAACAAATTAATCATGGGCTTGAAATCTCAATACAATGAAATAATAGCGATCAAAATAACATACCAAAATCGAAGGAATAGATAGCACAATCACCAATCCAATTATTGCCTGCTACCTTGTCAAGGTACTCGATGTCATTTGCGCTGACTTGACCAGTGATAAACTCAGGACAGGAATTTGATTGGTTACCACTCAAACCTGGCCAAGTTCCAGCTCCTTGGCAATTAAATACACCCAAAATTCCAGTAAATTTGTTCAGATTCCAGATCTTCAGAAGACTGGCACGCATAAAAAGCAAACTTTTACTGCAAAAGCAGACTTTCAACAAAATTATTCGTTATTTGATCTATAGATGTTCACCTTTTCCCATCGGTAACTGGGTCGCTGAACAAACAATCCCGAGTTGGCCGGCCAGGATAATTGGCTCTCAGAATTGACCCATCCGGAAGTACAAGCTTTTTAAGCAGATCAAAATCATGCTCATTAACTTTATCACTGTAAAAATCTATTAGGTTTTTACTTATTAGCTAAAATTCTGCTTCATAGAATGAAACATGTAATAAAAAAAAAGCCAACCTGACATAGATTCCACAGCCACCTAGAGCTCTTGCTTTGGCATGGAACTCAGCGGCATAGTGAACGCTCTGGAATAAAAAAATGAGTGTTAAATTAAAATAAAGGAATTTCTTTATATAAGGATAATATAGTGTACGTCAAAGGAAGAAGTTCCATCTCACATAAAACATATCCCAATCTGGGACGAGAATCTCCCCAAGGAAAATGCTGTTGAAAGCCACAGCAGCAACATGTCGTGTCTGTGATGTCAGGTTTCTGGGCATGTAATCATCTGATGCCCTAGTGACGGCACCTGCCTTTGAGCTGAAACAATAATTTAGTTGGCATTGATAAATTTGTTTTACAAGTTACTGTTAATCATTTCATGCATTTCTGAACCTGTAAATAGAGTCTGTACTCTGACCCATACAACAAATAATACTGTTGTCCTGAAAATTTTTGGAGATTGACTTTTCAAGAGCTTCTTGGAACCTATGAGTTAGGGAAACCCGACCACCATAGCCCGTTCCCAATGTTTCAAGGATATTTTGGACGTCAACTTTAACTCCATCTATGTTCTGTGACGCAAGATAGGCATGTAGGTCATCATAAAATTCATCAACTTTGTTTGGATCAATCATGGCAACACCATACTTCTCCATGCAATCCATGGACAAATCTCTAGAATTTGCAAGATTTCCTGGAGATTGCTCTGGATATAATAGCTTTGAATTGTATTTCTTTGTTTCTGGTGCATTTGGATGGACTCCTCCCCAATATCCCATCAGGGCATGCCATACATAGACATATCTGAAATTTCATCGACATTACCAAAAATGGATCTAGTTTAAATGCATAAAAAGTCAGGAGAGTTTTAGGGAATATATACTTTACTCCAAATGTTTCCTTAATAGCTGTAATGAAATCCTTGAAGCCATTTGTGGTTCCTTCTGAAGTTGGGTTATCACCCCTAAACTTGCTATTCTCTCTTATGCTGACTAATCTGCCCCCGAAACTGCTGAGTTAGAATTAACATGAGAAATGAAAAGTTGATTGTTCTAAAGCAGTAAGGAAAAATGACTCCGGGGACTTACTAACAGCCTTCAACTATTGGTTCACCTTCTTTCTGAAACTCATTCGCTACATCTTGCCAGCCATCATCTATAATTAGAAATTTCGCTGGAGTGCCTCCTTCAGATAAACTAAAGCAGATGAAACAACATAAATTTTTATTTTATTCCAACGGTTCTAATCAATGGAGTTAAATTCATCAATGCTTAATGATCTCATTAGGTATGTGGTCATTACGTTTAAGAAAAAACATTGAATAAAAAGGTGAAATGCCGCAATGCCTGTTTAATCCCATCAAGCATATAATTTTAAGCTACTTAAGAAATAAAAGGCTTTGCATAGTCTATCTTGTTTCCTAAGCTTTTCAAGGTTTCGCAAGATTTCAAAGGAGATGCATAAAGTATCTATTCAGTTACCCACAGGTTGTAAATGTTTATGCGAGTCTTTTCATACATGTGCAGCTTAGACATTGCGCAGAATCTAGAAAATAATTTCAATTAACGATTGAAAAATGATCAGGCCAACATAAGTACTTCATTGTAATGTCTTTCTGAGCATTTGCCAAATTATCAGCTTAGCCCACGAATTTGTCTGTTGAATACAAGAAAATTTTATCTTTTTAAAACCCAAAATTTTTCAGAGGTTATATCATAGTTTTACTAATAACTATTGGTCAAGCTTAAAGCAAAAATGTAAAAGAGAAATATAATGTAAAGAGAACCTCTGAGATTTTACTATTTTGCTTGAAAGTTCAAGACTCATGCAAATGAATGGATATCTTTGGTTGAGGTACAATGCAATAAGAAAGGCTGCATTTGGACAATACAATTAAAACTACATAATAAGGCTGTACAATTGCTTGCCATGAAATGATTAAACTTAGCTAGTTTGTAGTTATTAAATAGCATGGTACCGATGTTGACTTCTAAGTGATGAAGTTGAGTGTCAACTTCACTAGAGCTTTTAAAGTTATAGCAAGTAGCATTAAGACGTTGGGGCGAATTCACTAGGTGAGTTGTATGAGTAACCATGGTGACTAAAGTAACTTTGCGTAACTTTGGGCCGAGTATGCCAATTTAAATAACTTTGGATGAGTGGAACTGAATGGTAAATTTGACATGATCCTTGGCAAATTCCATAATTTGATTATTCATTTGGGGTGGAATAGCCTTGAACCAGGTCAATCATGGTCAACACGCCCAATTGAACTCGAACTAGGCAATATTTTGATGGAGAATATTACATAAAAGAGTACAATGTACAATATAAGAAAACAAACCTTACCAAGCATTATGAACATTTTTCAACCAAAAGAATCTATAAATCAGAATCCACTCACCTTTCATGTTTGCAAAATTGAAAAGACACCTTACCAAGTATTATGAACATTCTTCAACCAAAAGAATCTATAAATCAGAATCCACTCACCTTTCATGTTTGCAAAATTGAAAATACATGCAATTTATCATATTAATAGCTTAACATATAATTGTCAATTATGTTATAGTAAAGAAAAAAAGACCATATTTAGGAATCAATTGTGCTTATTTAATGAAATAAATAATCATTTGTTCAAGGATATGATAAGAAATTATACAGTCGTCCATTATTCTAAATATTTCATTAAATGATACATTGTTTTATAATCAATAGAACTATTTCACAGAGTCTTGATTTATCATTGCGCGTTGTTGACCTCATTTTTGTGAGGTCTTTCCTTCCTCTTCATAGAGCCTAGGATCTAGCTCTAAGGTCTAAGGCTTCCTATCGACTATCTTTTCCTATCGACTATCTTCGAGGACTAGAGCTAGACCCACCTCTTTAGAAATTTCAGCCACTTCGTATTTCTCTTGTGATGTCTCGCATTGATGATCTCAAAACCATCGTCGTATGGTCGAGTGGTTAAGGACTATCATGCGGAGACTCAACCGGAAGTTCCCAATAAGATCTCAATCCCTAGGAAAATCTTAAGTTCCAGAGGTTGAGGATTTTACATCCGATTGCGCGTTGCTTTAGGAGTCCCTCCTATCGCAATCTTTCAAATCAAATTCTAGAGGATGAGGATTTTACATCTGATTCTGCATTACTCCTGCTTTAGGAGCCCCTCCTATCGCAACCTTTCAAATCAAATTCTAGAGGATGAGGATTTTACATTCTAGAGGTTGAGGATTCTACATATCATTCTACCCTGCTTTAGGAGCCCCTCCTATCACAACCTTTCAAATCAAATTCTAGAGGATGAGGATTTTACATTCGATTCCGCGTTGCTTTAGGAGTCACTCCTATCGCAATCTTTCAAATCAAATTCTATAGGATAAGAATTTTACATCTGATTCCCCCTCTTATCGCAGTCTTTCAAATCAAATTCTAGAGGTCGGGAATTTTACATCCAATTCCGCGTTGCTTTAGGAGTCTCTCCTATACCCCTCCTATCGCAATCTTTCAAATCAAATTCTAGAGGTTGAGGATTTTACATCTGATTCTGCGTTGCTTTAGGAGCCCCTCTTATCGCAATCTTTCAAATCAAATTCTAAGAGTTTGAAAAGTTTACATCCGATTTTGTGTTGCATTAGGAGCCCCTCCTATCGCAATCTTTCAAATCAAATTTCAGGATCGATGCAGGGATTCTGATTCCTTTAACTTCCACATATATTCCACTACTCTCCATAAATTCTCATAAATCATAATTCATAAATTCTTTCAAATTTCCACAACACAAAATTAAATTGACAAGTAAATCAAATCAATATTAGAATTTGAAAGCTTAAACTCACGATCACAATTTGAAAATACACCTGCTCATCCCCAGTGAAAATCTTTAAAAAATCTTCAGTGCACTCTTGCGTTTGGGTTGGGAACTCTCCAGCGGAGGGCCCAACTCGTTCATTCACAAAATCTTTCTCGAGTTGTGGGTTCTCGATTGGGAACCCAACTCAAGTTCAATTGCATATCAAGTTCAATCTTTGGTCGGTCTACAGTCTACTTAAACAATTTTTTGGTTTGTTGACCTCATTTTTTGAGATCATTATTCTTGTACTCAGGATCCTAGGATCTAGCTCAAGGAATTCCTATTGACTATCTTAGAAAACTAGTATTGAAATCTATCCCCTTAGAATTCCAACCACTTCCTATTTCTTTTGTGATGTCTCGCATTGATGATCTCAAAAACCATCATCGTATGGTCGGGTGGTTAAGAACTATCATGTGGAGACTCAAGGAGAAATTTCCAATAGTATCTCAAGCCCTAAGAAAACCTCTTCAGGACTTTATCATCACACACATACAAAATGCACAAAATTCACTAAGTTGCACAAGATCGGACTAAAATTGAGCTTAAAGAATGGATGAAAATGCAAACTTCTCCGGATGACCTCCGACGACAAAATAGATTGCGCTAACGTGTCCAGGACATCAATTTTAGCTAGGAAAGACACTCATATTGTCATAATAAAGCATAATAGCAAATTGCACGCAAATCGATGAATTCGTCAAAACGACCTCCAATGACGAAACATACCGCACTAACACGTCGGAAACGTTAGAATTACCTAAAAAGAACATTCATTTTGCTATGAATTTACGCACGAATAAAAAGATATGAATTAAATTTTATTTTTGGGAAATATTAAATAATTTATATACTTATATTACTGATTATAATATTAATTATAACCCTAAAGCCTATTTTCCCTTTTCCTGCACACTTAAACTCTTCATTCAACCCTTGCGGCTCGGTCAGGCGGTCGGCTTGCCCCCTCCCTTATGCCCTCTCCCTTTCGTGCCCTAGATCCCGTGGCTCATCCACGCCTACCCCTCCCGACTCTTCTCCTTCTTTGCATGGTCGCTCGACCTTTCAGCTCTCCCATTGCAAGGGCCGGGTTGGCTGACCGTTCTCCTTCTCGAGGCTTTACCGTCTCCATCTTTATTGTGACAATTCTTTCCTCGTCACTTGATTCGACCACAAAAATGGTGGTAAATGTGGTTGTCCCCTCTCATTTCTGCCTATAAAAAAGCTTCCTAAAGTACTATTTTGGGTTGTTAAAAAATTTTTGAAAGAAAGAAAGCCTGAGATTTTCACTAGTTGCTATACGAGGCTTTTAGGAGAGGAGGCTCTGCCGAATTTCCTTCTCGTCTAGGTTCTTGTGTGTTGGGGTGTTCGTGGGTCGTTGCTTCCTCAAAGGTTTTGGGAGAAAAATTCTACACGAAGCATTTTTCTTAAATTTGTTCTAAGGTTTTGCTTTAAGTTTGCATTAAGAGGCTTGAATGATCGAAGAATAGGCCTTTGCAAAATGAGAAAATGCAGTCATTAGCTCATTTTGTAAAGCTTTCAGGCGTCGTGAAATCTGGAAAAGCGCCGTCGCTAGTCCATTTCACGACGAGGCAGTGAACTTTCCCTTTGGAGATTCGGGGAGAAGTTCCTCACCCGCCTCGCCAAAGCAAATGCGGCAATGGTCGTTTTTCTATATGTTGACCCTAGTTTTTCCGGTGAGGTCGTTAGCATGGGGATGACTCCCTATTACATGTGTATGTTTACATATTGCATTTTGCACGCCGCATAGCATTTCACTTCGCTCCAACCGGCCGTCCCGGCCCGACGAGTTTTTCACTTCGCCTCGACCAGCCGCCCCGGCCTAGCGAGCTTTTCACTTCGCTCCAACCGGCCACCCCGACCCAACGAGCACTTCACTTCGCCTCGATCGACCGCCCTGGCCTGGCGGGCAGCCCACTTCACTTCAGTCGGCTTTCCTGAGTCAGTTGGCATGACACTTTCGCTCCACCGGATGCCTCGACCCGGTCGACCAGCTATTTGCACCACCATACTGTCTTGCATGTGTGTTTGCATTTTTGCATATTGTAGTGCATATGTATGATTGTATTAATGCACCATGACCTGCATCTGTCTACCTGTATAATCATGATCATATGCTTATGTTGCACATTCTTTTTGGGCCCCTGCCGCCACGACATGTCTATCATTTACAAGACACTGCTCTTTCAACATACCTACTGGGGTCGCTGTCATCACGGCATGCCCACCCTTTTCGGGCCGCTACCGCCATGGTATGCTCATCTTCTTCGGGTTGATGTCATTACGGCATGCCCATCTTCAGGCCACTATCATCACGACATGCCCATCTCATTGGGTCACTGTCGCCTTGGCATACCTTCCTTAGGTCACTGCCGCCTCGACATACCTTTTTCGGGTCGCGCCACTACGGTATGCCCACCTTCGTTCGAGTCCCCTGCCCCATGGCACACTCATCACTTGTGTGTTTTGACTAATCATTTACATTTGCATGTTTGTATGGATAGCGAGTCAGACCCATTAGGAGAGTGACTCCCGTGTTAGTTGTGATGTCTTAACAAGCATTGCTCGCCGGGTCAATCCCGATGAGCAATGCGAGTTAAGTCATCGGGACTGACATGAGTATGATTGTGCTAAGAATCCAATAGATCTGACTCGTGTCACCTCCATTCGTGACACCATTTAGATCCTTTAGATCCTTAGGATGAGGCCGGTAAGGTGACCCCGTCAAAGTCATACTATACTCATACTCACCCTGCACTTAGATACTAGGTTGACACACTTTTCGTTAGATGGAGTGATATGTTAGGATATAAAGTGCTAGATAGTACTTTTCGAGACCTCTGGCTATTACTGTGTGATGTATTGTTTTGTGCTAGTCATGTGTCACCTTCTTGCCTTTTCGGTGTGCTTTCATGTTTTTTTTGTGTGTGATAGTATGTTAGGGCGATCTTTTGCAGGTGTCGTGCCTACTTATACACACTCACATAGGTGTTATTATGGGGGAGTACGTAATGATTTCTAATCATTTGCTTGCAGGTTTCTTTAGCTCCCCCAATTATAAGGACGGCTTGTTAATTTTGCGATGCATGGCGTGCTCGCTAACATTTATTTTATGCAGGTTGAGTCTTTATTTTTTATTTCATGCGTATTTGATAGTCCTAGGAGTCTGTATTAAAAATAAGATACGGGCACGGATTTCGAGACAAATGACGTATCAAACCATGTGACGAGGACCAGGAGCAGCAGCTCGTGTCCCGTACCTTAAGTTTGAATTTTAAATTGTTATATAGACTTAGGAACGGGCATGTATATGCGGAGTCCGACCGTTTTTTACTGTTTTCACTGGATTATTTTGTCGGTCCAACGACATTTGGTCTGTTTATATATTCTTTTGGGGTACTTTCTTTCTCTTTTTATTCTCGTGTCTTTGCATGTTGGAGCATTTTATATTGTTCGTTTTTTGTGTGTCTGGGCCCACAAAAATGCAATCTAGGCTCACTAAGGATCCTAAAATTTTAATTATTTCTATCTAAAAGTCCTAATAAACAAAAATTGAGATAATCAAAATTTTAGGATTAAACCATTCAAGATTTTTCAAAATCAGTCTTTACCTTTTATGCATGTCTTGGGCCGGTTTTAAAAATGGTTCACATATATGGCTATAACTCAATCATATTTAATAGAGCATTCACGCTTAAGAATGTGATAAATAACTGCATCATACTTGCATGTCCCGATGAGTAACCCTCACATTTTTCTAGCCCGACTGGCCCAGCATAATTTCACCTAGGTGGTTGTCTAGCACGTCTAGGGTGTTAGGATGCACCCCGATCAAGACTGGGTATAAGTCTTCTTGTTGGGGTGTCTGCAGTTTTGTAGTTGGACCCCCTCTTTCTCTTCTTTTCCTGACGCATCTTTGTTATTTTGGTAGGTATAAGTCCCACTTCTTCAGAGCTCCAGCCGATAGTCATAGGATAGAGTCTCGTTCCTGTGACCTTAGGGCTACCGGGGTTCCCGTGGAAGACACAATTCACGGATTGCTGACTGAGAATCCGAGGACTCGTTGGGGCGACTACCTTCACGACCAGGTAGACTTGGAGTCTTAATGGCTTGGGATGACGGGTCCGTGGTACCCCGACCTGGCTACCTCTAACTCCTAGGATCACTCTACCTTCTATTTTTGTTGAGTCTCATTGGGCCCTGTCTTTTCTTTTGCCTTCGTTGGCATCATTTCGACGGCCTGATGACCGATGAGCTGCCGCCCATTTGGGATACAACAATTTTTCCTTTGCTCTTATGACCCGGATGTGCTTTAACGTATCAGGATTCCCCGTTGGGATGATACGGTTATTTCGTAGGTTATGTATGTTGATGAGTCCTCTATCCATATGAGACCACGAGAGATTTTTCGCCCCGTGGTTTAGCGAGAGATTTGAAGCATCGGAGCATTTCTCCTACGAAATAACCTCCCTACATAACTCTGTGCTAATTGTCATTTTTCAGGTAAGCAAAACCCCCTTTGGATCTAGAGTTTTCTTGGGCAACCCCCAAGATTTAATTAACTAAGTGAGATACGTCCCCTTAGGAGCACTCATGGCCCCAGAACAGACACCTACACTTGACTCTCTGGTTTTGGGTAGTCTACGTAAGTATTCTTTCGTGGATATTGGTTTAAGGTACTTTTGTCCGATCTTGCATGAGCGGACACTCTTAACCTATCCTTGCGAGATTTATCGCACGTAGGCTCTCCACGTTTTGTGTTTTCTCTTGTCTATCGTCATTATCGTATATCAGTCTTTTCCGGTTCCTCTCTTTTTTTTTATTTACATACCCCGGAAGAGAGACTTATTCGGAAAAGGGAAGTATATAACGATCGAGAGGCTGGCGACTCCTAAAATAAAAGAGAAAAACGAACGAAAAAAGAATAGCGACTCCGCTGGGGATAAGGCTTTCTCTTCACCACGAGAGTTTTGCTCTTGTGAATTCTAGAGTATCCGCAAGAACTACTCCTACGGGGAAGAAACTACCTCGTTTCATGTGTGGAGTTGTCTATTCGGGTGTGTGTTTCTGTTCTGTGTAGCCACCAGGAGTAGTGTATTCTCTCCATCTGAAGGGGTTCTGCTTGCCTGTTTGATGACCTAGCTTCTTTCTCGTCGAAGCGCCACTGTTCTGTCTAATTATACCTTGGATTTAAGATCTGTGTTCCAATTGCTATGGTTAGCAACTTAGAGCACTTTCGTCCCTTTTTTGTACCCTCGACAGGTCGGTCTCCGCATTTTCGCTTTCATCGATGTCATTGCACTTTGTTTTGATTGTTTTTTTTTTACCTTTCTATTTTGTAATCGTTATCTCTTTCTGCTTGACAGACATGACGAACGAAAAGATGGTTACGATTGCTACTGTCGGGGGAAACACTGTTTCTTTTTCCAGGAGTATTTTCAGTGTTCTCGAAGGCACTATCACATTTGGCTCTTTCGAGCACCCAGTTCGGATTAACATAGATAATCCTAAGCCTGCTAAGGCGTCTGCTCTGTGCCCTCCCCCTCGAAAGGGGAGTCGTGCATGTCGAGCTGTCCCGACTACGGTAGCTTGCGTCAAGCCTGCCTCTCCTGTGAAGAAGAGGCCAACGTGTGATGGCGAGGTGTCGCAGCGCCCTTCAGTCTTCTCTAGATTGTCGGGTCGCTCCATTTTTTCACGGTTATCCCTGTCTTTAGCAGATGAGTCTTCACGCGACACTGTTGTCGCTACTGTTGCCCCTATTGCGAGTTCGGCGCTTGTTGCTCTGAGTCCCTATAGGCTGCTCCCACCCCAAAGTTGGGCAGGAGAGCCCGAAAGACTAGAAACAGGTTTGTTGCAGATCAAGCAGCAGGTCCCTCCTATTGTTATAGTTCCAACCCAGATAGAGTCTTCGATTCCACTAGATGAGAATCGGTTTGTTGTTCTTTCTGTTTGCGTGGACTACGTTCCCGCCAGAATTGCTAGAAGGCATTCCCCGCCTCGGGACATGAGTTCTTTGCCACCCACTGTCCATTTTAACCGTGCTGCTTCGAATTTTCTGACAAAGAAAATCGTCGGAGCAGTTACCTCTATGATAGGACAGAGTCCAGTCACTAAGGAGAAGTTCGTGGCTCAGGTTTCAGAGACGTCCGAACTGGTCATAAAACAACTCTCCACCGCTTCTCGCGCACGACATCCTCGTAGAAGGAGACCGAGGTCCGTCTGTCGGTCCGCTACGAGTTCGAGGTACTTGAGTTTCGTAGTACAGACCATCGAGCCCATCAAGAGTCCCGAGAGGCTTCAGATATGGAGTTTGATGAGACTATCCCAAAGGTTGGTTTTGTTCCTTTTACCACCACTTCTATAGCAACTATACTCGCAGTTCTTACTATACCTCCTTCCATTAATGATAATAAAATAAGGGTTTGTTTTCTCACTGTTCTCATGCTTCGAACCGGTATCCTGCTTCTACAGTTTTTGGTAGCGAGGCAAGATCCGGGGCACACCCCCGCCGATACTCCTCGCATTAGTATTTGAGAAAGGGTTATCGCCCACCTGAGAGATGGGTTCGAAAGAACTCCACCGTTGTACCTCTTACAGTTTCACCTCCTGTTACGCGGGCTAATGTCTCAGTTTCGGGACAAGTCTCTCTTTCAGTTGATCACAGCTTAGAGCTACCTCGGGATAACCTTGAGGGTGGGCCTGAGTTCGATCCTGAGGAAAACTTGTCTAGTGGATTCTCTGATGTTCCTGACAACCTCCTCGAAGAGGATGATCTCCTCGGAGAGGAGCTTCACGATTATGAAATGGCAAAGCATTATGTTTTCGTAATGACCACTCGGGGTCAAAGATCCTTTACCGACGATCCGTCACATGACCTCGAGGAGACTGACCGTCATGAGCCCATAGAGGCTCAGAACGCCCCTGGGATTGATCAAGGGAGCCCCACTCCCGAAGAAACTATAGCCCTTCTACAGGGCCAGATAGCAATCCTCACTGCGCAAATCACTGTGCTATAGGCCGACCGAGCTGGATCCGACATAGCTTCACCTCCGACACAGGTAGAGACATGTTTAGTGACGTCCATCGTGCTGCATAAACCGACAAGACCAGTTCATGTTACCTCTTCTGACATTGCTCAAGTTGAGCAAACACGGTCCGACTCGCATTTACAGACTTTAATAGATGCAAAAGTAAAAGCCGCCCTAGCAGCTCACTAGGGAGAAGTCATAGTACGCCGAGGTAGACCCTACCCCGAGGCATACGAGTATGTACCATATCCTCCGGGATTTGTCCCTCATCTTTTTAAACTTTTCAATGGGGTGGGGAATCCTCGCCAACACATTGCCCAGTTTCGTGTGTTGTGTTGCAATGTTGGGAGTAATGATGCTCTGCGCATTCGTCTCTTTGTTACTAGTTTGGGCGGATTTGTTTTTGAATGATATGTTGATTTACCAAACAACACCTTTAGAACGTTCTCCAAACTAGAAGATGCATTCATGAAACGTTTTGTTGGCGCACATCACCGAGTCACCTTAAATGATTTAATTTTAGCGCGTCAGAATACCAATGAGCCCTTAATCAATTTCATTATCCGGTGGCGCAACTTGAGTATGAAGTGTGAGTCAGTCCTTCAGAAGCAGCATGTTGTCGCGCATTTCATGGGTAAAATCAAGGGTCTAATCTCTGTTTTGCTCAAGATCACCCCCATAAAAACTTTTGAAGTTTTGATAGAAAGGGTGGCTAGCCTGCAAAACAATGCAGAATCTTTGGTTTTAAAATCAAATGATAGAGCTAAAGGCAAAAAGCTTTTTTCAGCCGTCCCTTTAAGAAGGACGGAGGAGAGTTTAACTTTGACGACAGTCGATGATAGGCTAAAAAGACCCGTCCTGTCCGCCGAGCAAGCTCACCCCTCTCTTCAAAAGTGAAAGGGTCAGACCTCAGATCAGAAGAAATCCCGACCATATTCTTTCAAAATAGATCGCCTCAAAAGAATCTTCAAGAATCTCCTCAAACAGAAGATGCAACCTCCTAATCCAAGGAAACCAGAAGAAGCAGACAATGTTCAGGAGTCTGACTACTATCCCTACCATAGACACTTGGGTTATGTACTTGAGGATTGTTGTGTTTTCAAAAATTGTCTTGAAACCCGCTATCAGGAAGGAAAGAGAAATCTCAGAGCCGTACCTGAGAAGCGTTCTGCACGAGGATCAGCCAAAGTCGTTACGGTCGTCCCAACTACTTTTGCTACTACTTCTATTACAGTTTGTGCGGTTAATGTACGATCTTTTTTTTTGCTATTGATATGAGCTCAGAGCAGGAGTTTGTTCTCTCTGAAGCATTTTGTACTATTGATGAAGCAATGAAGAAGAACGTTTCTGAGTATTTTTCTGTGTTTGTGGTTAGTTCTCATGGTTTCGACGCAAATGTTTTTAGCGAAGAAGATGAGCAAAATCCATTGTTGTCCTCCTTTGATGGCGCTTATCGCATCCGTGACGACTTGAGTGATTCGTCAGAAGATGTAGGTGAGACGTATCTCCCTCACGTTTTTTCTATAGAGCCCGCTCCCCTGACATGTCTCGTTGAGAGTGAGCTCGCTAGGTCCCCTGACGAGGATATCCAGGAAATCCGCTTGCGAAGTGACAAACACCTTCCACCAAGGGTGGTTAACCCCACCTCACTCAGACGAGATAAGAAGATCGTTACCCAAGAGGTAGATGATCCCCATAAAGCCCCTGCCCATAGGAAAGAGGCTAAAAACCCTACTAGCAAGGTAGATTACAACGTGTTATCTCTTGTGGAAAATCTACCTCCTTCATCATCTCTTCAGTGTAGTAAGCATGGAAGACATCAGGCTCCAAAAGAGCGCTCATTAAAATCTCCCTCAATTCGGAGGACAGAAGGAGAGCATCGTAGATGCATAATGACGCTGGCAACCTTTGCAAGTGCGCTAGCACGTTGTAATATACCTTGCTAGTAGGGTTTTTAGCCTCTTTGCTCTGGGCAACATCTACCTCCTGGGTAACGATCTCCTTATCTCATATGAGTGAGGTGGGTTTAATCACCCTTGGTGGATGGAGTTTGCCACTTCGCAGGCGGATTTCCTGGATATCCTCTTCAGGGGACCCAGCAAGGTAGATTACAACGCACGAAACTGGGCAATGTGTTGGCGAGGATTCCCTACCTCATCGAAAAGTTTTAAAAGCGGAGGGACTGATCTCAGATGATATGGTATATACTTGTATGCCTCGGGGTAGGGTCAACCTCGGCGTACTATGGTTTCTCTGCTGAGCTGTCATGGGGGCTTTTACTTTCGCATCTATTAAAGACTATAGATGCGAGTCGAACTGTGCTTATTCAATTTGAGCAATATCAGAAGAGGTAATATGAACTGGTCTTGTCGGTTCAGGCGGCACGACGGGCCTCACTAAACGAGTCTCTACCTGTATCGGAGGTGGGGCTACGTCAGATCCAGCTCGGTCGGTCTGTAACGCAGCAATTTGTGCAGTGAGAATTGCTATCTGACCCTGTAGAATGATAATAGTTTTCTTGAGAGTGGGTCCCTTTTGATCAATCACAGGGGCATTCTGAACCTCTGCGGGCTCATGACGATCAGTCTCCTCGAGGTCATGTGACAAATTGTCGGTAGATGATCTTTGACTCTGAGTGGTCACTACAAAAACATAATGCTTTGACATTTTAGAATCGCGAAGCTCCTCTCTGAGGAGATCATCCTCTTCGAGAATGTTGTCAGGAACAGCAGAGAATCCACTAGACAAATTTTCCTCGAGATCGAACTCAGGCCCACCCTCGGGTTATCCCTAGGTAGCTCTAAGCTGCGATCAACTGGAAGAGAGACTTGTCCCGAAACCGAGACATTAGCCCCCGTAACAAGAGGTGAAACTATAAGAGGAACAAGGGTGGAGCTCTTTCGGACCCACCTCCTCTCAGATGGGCGATAGCCCTTTCTCAAATATGAATGCGAGGAGTATCGGCGGGGGTGCGTCCCGGATCTCGCCTCGCTACCAAAAATTGTAAAAGCAGGGTACTGACTCGAACCAAAAGAACATTAAGAAAACAAACTCATATTTTTATTATCATTAATGGAAGGAAATACAGCAAGAGCTTCGACCATCGCCGCTATAGAAGTGTTGGTAAAAGGAACATAACCAAGCTCTGGGATAGTCCCGTCAAACTCCATATCCGAAGCCTCTCGGGACTCCTGAATGGGCTCGACGGTCTGTACTACGAAGCGCAAGTACCCCGAACTCGTAGCGAACCGACAGGCGGACCACGGTCTCCTGATACGAGGATGTCGTGGGCGAGAAACAATGGAGAGTTGCTCCATGACCTGATCGGACGTCTCTGAAACCTGAGCCATGAGCTTCTCCCTAGTGACTCGACCATGTCCTATCATGGAGGTAACTGCTCCGACGATTTCCTTTGTCAGAAAATTCGTAGCAGCACGGTCAAAATGGACAGTGAGTGGCAAAGAACTTGTGTCACGAGGCAGGGAACGTCACCTAGTAATGCTGGAGGGAACGTAGTCCACGCAGTCAGAAAAAACTTCAAACTAATTCTCATCCAGTGGAATCGAAGACTATACCTGGGCTGGAACTAGAACAGTAGAAGGGGCCTGTTGCTTGATCTGCGACAACCTGTTTCTGGTCTTCCGGGCCCTCCTGCCCAACTTCGGGGTGGGAGCAGCCTCAGATGGATTCGGAGCAATAGGGGTCGAACACGCAACAGGAGCAGGGGCAATAGTAGCGACAGCAGTGTCGAGTGAAGACTCATTTGTTAAATGCAGAAACAATCGTGAAAAAACGATGGAACGGCCTGAAAATCTAGAGAATACTGAAGGGCGTTGCGACACATCGCCATTAGGCGTTGGCTTCTTCTTCGCAAGAAAGGCAGACTCGACGCAAGCTGCCGCAGTCGGGATAGCTCAACATGCACGACTCCCCTTTCGAGGGGGAGAGCACAAAGCAGATGCCTTAGCAGGCGTAGGATTACCTATGGTAATCCGAACAGGGTGCTCGAAAAAACCAAATGTGATAGTGCCTTCGAGAGCACTGAAAATATTCGGGGAAAAAGACATTGTGTTTCCCTCTGCAGTAGCAATCGTAACCATCTTTTCGCTCGTCATGTCTGTCAAGCAGAAATAGATAACGATTACAAAACAGAAAGGTCAAAGAAAACAATCAAAACAAAGTGCAACAACATAGATGAATGCGAAAATGCAACGACCGACCTGTCGAGGGTATAAAAAGGGACGGAAGTGCTCCAAGTTGCTAACCTTAGCAGCTGAAACGCGGATCTGAAATCCAAGGTCTAGCTAGACGCAACAAACAGTGGCGCTTCGACAAGAAAGAAGCTAGGTCATCAAAAAGGCAAGCAGAGCCCCTTCAGAAGGATAGAACACACTACTCCCGATGGCTCCATAGAACAGACACATACACCCGAATAGACAACTCCACACATGAAACGAGGTAGTTTCTTCACCGTAGAAGTTGTTGTTCTTGCGGATACTCTAGAATCCGCAAGAGCAAAACTCTCGTGGTGAAGAGAAAACCTCATCCCCAGCGGAGTCGCCATTCATAAATTGAATTCTTACAAGTCAATTTTTATTTTAAGAAATAATTGACTATATTAATTATTAATACTTTATAAGCACATGCTCTTAATATAAGAAAATAGTATGAATATGAGTGATAGTGTATCAGTCGATAAAACCTTTATTAATATCATCTGGCAAGTATGATAAAAAGAAATATTGATGATTATTTTGAAAATCATTAAACTTTCATAAAATTGATGCCTAACATTCCCTATTTAGGGTACCTTGATGAAGCTAATATTAGATGTGTAAATAAATATATAGTGGAATGATAAATGATCGATGAGCACATTTGAATATATATATGAATATATTTTATATAGTTGCATATGGATAAAATAGTATCTAAATGCAATGCTCATCATAATTTATCATACAAATCATCATAAACATCACCATATCATAAACTGATGTAAAACATGTGATACTTTTCATTTATGCAATGCAAAAATTACATTAATTTGATAACACAAAGACACCTTGCTAGGTATGAGTCATTAAGCTCATTGTGACTTTTTCTTTGTAATAGGTTCAAGAATATTACTTGGTGAACCATCGTGAGATAACCAAACTTATCAAAAGTAAAATTTCACTAAATACTTTTAAATTTATATCGTAGTTCAATTTGTATTTTTGTGAGTTTAGGTAATCTTTGTTGTAGTTGTTTATTTCAGCTTTTTGCATTAGTTATTTTTGTCTTTTTGTTGAGTTATTGTTATGAAATGTATTAATATAATAAAATATAATTTAACTTCCTTTGCTTACTTTCACTATCTATAGTTAGTTATATATGAACTTTTCTCTTGCAAGTACCAAAATATGTTTAAATCCACCTTGGATTTTAAACTTTTTCCCAAATTTGAAGTCAATTTCTTCATCGCATTCTATGTTGTAAGGTTGAAATGCCTTTTAGACCCAAGGTGTGACAACATCCTCACAAAATTCATCATTAATTTTTTTTGTCGACAATAGATATTAAGGGTCTTGAGTAAAATATTAAATAATTTACATGAATGAAAAGCATTGATGGAGCATCTGATTAAAAACAAATAACAAATTAGAACTCTCAAAGAGTCTACAAAGGTTAACATTTAGCAAATAACTATATACTCCGAATCAAGTTTAATGCCATTGATAACTAAGCCAAGTTAAAAGTAAGGTTAGATGGGCTTAATCTTGCTAATAAAGTCTATAAAAGGATCTTATTTGCCTAACGTGACAACTCAATTGGTGTTGTATAATATTATTGGACACTATAACGTATAACTAAATTTAAATTCAATGTCTTACAAAAGTTGCAATAGACCTTCATGCTCAATAAGTTTGAGATATTCATATTTCTTAAGAGAAGAATATGCTTTTATCACATTATTGAGCTATATTAAAGATTTTTTAGATTTTTTATTTAATAATTTAGTTGGATATACAAAAAATTTTAAACATCAGATTGTTCGGATGATAATCAATACTTGTTTTAGTAATTTAAAATTTCATTTGAATTTTTTAAAAATAATTTGTAATTTAGGAAATGTTATAGTCGAAATTTCAAATCGATTTAGATAGATTTAAAATCACATTTATTGTGTTCTATAAAGATATTTAATTGAAAGGAATTTTCCGTGATTTTTTTTGTATTATTATTTATGCAATTTATAGTCTTTTCGTGCATGGCTTTATAGTCAAGGGAGTTAGAAAGGACTATTCAGAATGGTGAGTTAACTGGAGAAGAAAATAAGAGGACGGAAGAACGAAAAAAAATCAATGAAAGTTCATTTACATGATAACAAAATTTTGTCTCGAAAAAATAAAAGAACTAAGCCAAATCCATAAAGGTTACAGAGGTAACTTTTTGAGAAAATTTTGTAGTTCTCAATTTTGGACTTAGTTTAATTTATTTTTTTCTTCCCTCGTGTAATTTTTTCTTCTCGTTTATTCTATGAGACTTGAGGCATCTCTTTTCTTTGTTGAGGGTGAGTTTACTCGAATTTTAGGACTGCATATTAAGTAAACTTGTTTTGTACATCAATTGTGACTTTTAATTTGAGTGAATGAACCTTCTCTTCTCCCATAAACATAGGAAAATATGAATTGAGGCACATACATCCCAATGTTCTCCTCTTCCAAGTTACTTTATGATTCATCAAATTCACTTCAAGTTAATGCTCCTATATAAAAGTTATACGGTTTTCCTAACAAAAATAGTTTCCATGAATGCACTCATATAGCTAGAATCGATCACATTGGAAAGGGTTAATGACTTTCTTATTCTTCTAAATGCTTAATCCAATCAAGCAGATATTTTGTTTAAAACTACATCAAAAGATATAGTTTTCTAAGCATGATTTACAAATACATGATGATTTGTTCATGAAAACAAGTTAACCCATTTTCTCCTCTATAAAGTCTTGCAAAAAGCACTTTTATGGCTTATATCTCTTCGTAGTTTCAGTTGCCAAAAAAACACTACTTTCATGAGTGTAATAAAACCAAGATTAAGGGGCTATTAGGTTCAAATTATGTCGATAACAATGTTATCAAAATTAAAATGCTATTTAGATGTTAATGCTATCTATTAAATGCAATGTGCTTTGTTTGATGTAGTAAAAGTTAAAAAATACAATTTTATCCAGAAAGATCAACGACTGCTTTATTCATTTTTTGCTTTACAAATAGAGATCTATTGATAACATGATAGTGAAGCAAACAAATAGAGATTTATTGATAACATGACATTATGGCAGATGTTGGTGAACTAAACAACCGCCAGGTTAGGATCATGGACAAAGTAATATCTTAAATGACACAAGCCTTTTTGTCCTTGGTACCAAATAGCATGCATAGAATAGACAGTTGGACATGTGCATGGAAAAGCATTTGCATAAAACAAACAAGCAATTAAAGGATCATGAAGGGATTAAGAACAAATACCTCCTTAGACCTTTTGTGATTCCCTGAGGACTTACATCATGATAAAAAGCATCCCATGTGCACCAACCAAACCAATCTAGCATTCCTGGCATCTGTTTCAATAGTAAGAAGAAACAAATCTTTATTTTTTTGCAATATCAAGAAAAAATATATATATAAAATCCACCGCCTATTGTTGCGAGAATTTCATAAATTATAATTAAAACTAAAGTAAAAGACATTGACTTGCCTGTTTATTTTCGCATGGCAAAAAAGTGCCTTTTTTCTCATGCAATATTCTGTGTGATAGATCAATTTGGGATCAACTCCATATGAATACATAACAGCACCCCCAAAAGATTTGGAAAATAAAGAAGAATCAATTATGAGGTACATATTTATTGAGAGAACAAAGGGACTTACTTTATCGACTCTTTCACAAGATGGTAAGGATCTTCGCCATAATTTACAAGAACTACCTCAAGGAACTTAGATGACTTGACAAAGGGATCCCCTACGAGGAAAAGTTAGCTATGTAAGGTATCAACAGTGAAAATATTCTCTAAAAAAACAATACCAGCCAATAGACAGCATTCACCATCGTCTTTCAAATCCTTAGCATAAAATCTAGATATAAGAACACGATCTTTAGGGTTGATCGCTACCACTTTCTATGCAAAACTCAAGCTCATTTGAAGAGTTCCCTTGTAAACTGCTTCTAAATTGGCCATCTAACACTGGCAAAAACAAAATGTAGAATCGTAAAGCTTTATCAGCTTTTGGACTCTCATCTCCATTAGCCTTTGCTTCTAGAAGTAGTAACTGTGTCTCTGCTGGGATATCACTTCCTGAATGGCCTATTCGAGGTATCATCCACCATATCTTAAATCTGAACAAGGAAAGAAGCGGGAAATCCCTGCAGCCAAATCATAGTGCCATTAGATCTGTAATATCAAAATCTCTCAACATCTAACTCAATCAAAAAGCAAAAAGGCACTCTGTACATGAAACATTTAAGCATGCAAGCAAGCAGAACTGGCCATGCACTGGAACTCTCTAAACTCTGGATGATTCCTCTCCAGAGTCAACTTTTATGAAGATAGACAAACTTACATAAACTAAAGCAGTATGATTCTTGAAGGTTAAGCATTGTGCCAGAGTTAATTTCCATGAAGATACTCAAATTTTCATAAGCAACATCTAACTTGCTCAAAAAATAAAAGAGCAATTGTACTTTAAACGATTAACCATGCAAGCAAGTAAATAGGCTATTTAATGCTCTAAACACGGAAAGCTTCCTCTCCAGAGTCAATTTTCATGACAATCATTAGACTTCCAGAAACTGATGCAGCACATTTTGCTAATAGAGAGGCCTGTCATTTATTACTTAGCAAAAACAAAAATAAATAAATAAAATAAACTATACTAGAGTATCGAAAAAAGGATAAGCAATATTCTTATTCTAGTCCAAAATCCTATTTACTTTTACAGCTTGAATTTGATTCAAATGTCTGGAAGCTTGTTATGATGACAAGAATGAAATACAAAGGAAAAGAATAGCAGGAATTGGGACAAAATGGGTCAGCAACTTCTGTTAGAAATTTTTTATCAATGGCTACAGTGAAGACATTTGATAAGAAAATAAAAACCAATATAATATTGACTTAGATTTTTATAGTTCAAAACATTTGCCTTGTAATTATTATAAACATGTCATGATCTTTTGATCAAATATCCTCCTTTGATTCTCTGTCATACACTCCTGAAAAAATTATAGTGTACTGCTTCATTTTCTTCTTAGATTTCTTTGTTATACCGTATAAAATTGTGCAGCCAAATAAAGGAAAAACAACAAATTTTAAAAAAAGTTAAAATTCCAAAAGCATTCTAAATATATTTCATATGTTTCCAATTCCAAATTGAAATCAAAGCGGAATGAATGGTATGGTTCAATTGAATTTAACTGATGTGTAAATACTTAGATTTCTTTGTTTCAAGATACATAAAAGGAGAATAGATTAAGTTTAAACTGATTTGTAAAGAAGATATTCAACACTAATGATAGTACATCAGGAATGAATTGAAAATGCCAATTCAAATATTTCTGATAATAATTTAGGTGTCAAGAAGATCAATTTGATTCTAAATTATAATGTAATTAGAATAAAATCAAACCTCGCATACCTCTTGTTTTGTAACTCAAAGCAATGAAACATCTATTTTATTAAAGGTGTGTTTGGGGCGGCAATGCGGTAGCAGTGTCGTGTCGCACCGTAGTTTTTCTTGTTTGACAAAACTGTGTTTTGTTTGTGTTCTCAATTAGTTGCAGCTTAAAGTTGTGTTTTCAAATCAAACTTGGCGACCTGCAGTGACAACTAGAAAGTTGTGATCTGAATTCTGTTAAAAAAAAATTTGTAATAGTCGCTGCAGCTTTTTGAACAACAGTTTCTTCTTTAGCGGCTTCACAGTTGCTTCTTCAAACAGCTACAGCGAACCCAAACAGACGCTAAATCCCTTTCTACAAAAGTATTATTAGTAAGTGATTATAGCAAATTACTTTTCACGGCAACATATTTATAACTATGCAAGGTAAAGTCTAAAATACTCTATGTGTGATTTTTCTCCAAAAGATTATATGCAGCAAACATAGCTTATATTCGCCATTTTAACGCACATTACTTTCCAAATTTATCTGAAATCCATTATGAGGCAAATACCAATCAAACAAGATTTTTTATCTTCGTCTGGCTGCATCCAGATCTGTAAGAACATAATTATATCCCCACAGTATCAAGTTACAAGCAATCAACTACCATATATTGTAATTTGAAAACATTATCAGTCATTGGTGTTATCGAGACAGAATTCAAAATCATTTCAGAAAAAGCCTCTGAACAAGGCAATAAGCAGCGTTCAAACTTCACAAAATAAGGCAACGGAAACAGCAAGAAACCAAGTATAAAAGCCACCAGAACTTACTTGACAACACCTAGCTTGAAGATATGGCGGCTGCTCGCCTCCTGTGAGACTGCTCCCAAGAACAACGACCCATTCGAAGAAGGAGTGACCACGACATTCTCTGGCACACTCGAGAGTGGCTCCCTCCCATTGATCCTCAACACTCCGTTTTGTATGAAGCTTTTGTTGGCCTGGCTCATGGAATGCTTCCATGTCTCAGGGAATCTCAGGCGCCGACTGTTCAGCGCAATACCATTGGATTTGGATGGCAAAAAGAAAGCAAAGCTCGGTTCAAGATGGAGTGAGTTAACAGTGGAACAGATTATGGCCATTGAAGAATTAACGGGAGGTGGAGAATCCTACGTTGGAAGACTAGAAATCTACGGCCCCTCTGAAAATGGTACAAGGAAAAAATATGGACGAATGGTGCTCCTAAAATACCGAAGACAGCTGCTTTGATTTTGTTCCTTTGAAGGATTGGTGTGCAGAGGATTGATGGGAGTGGAAGTCGGGATGACATGATAGCCAACGGATAATGAGAAAAACGAAAGAACGCGAGCGATTGGAGAGGCTAATTTGCTAACCTAATAATTTATAATTAATTCCATTTCATTGCCACGGTGAAACAGTGCCAAGCTCGAACTTAATACTGAGCTTGATTAGCTAAGCACAATTTTGTCCAAACTTAAGACCCATTTGGGGGAGGTTATAACATCACTGTTTGGTTCCCACTTATTAAGAGATTATTGGAAACTGCATTTTGGAAATTGTAAAAGACAAGGGCGTTTTGAGATTCTGATTGACCTATTAACCCTCGATCCCTACTTTGCTCCCCTACTTTGCTCTCGTGACCTTGCCTCTTTTTCTTTCGCCTCTTGCTCCCGTGACCCTAGCCGTTCGACGCCGCACTTCGCCTCTTGCTCCCGTGACCTCTGTTCGAAGCCTGATCCAGCAAAGCTTCGCCTCTCACTCCCGTCACCAAGCCGTTCGACGTCGGATCCAACAAGGCTTTGTCGCTCGCTCCCGTAACCTAGTCGTTCGACGTCGGATCCAACAACGCTTCACCTCTCGCTCCCGTGACAGCCGTTCGACGCCGGATTCAGCAGCGAACAATCCATCGCCCGAATCCAGCAGCGGAAAACCAAAATTCATTGGGAAATTTACAAATTGCAGTTAAAAGACTAAGTTAATTTACAAATGTTCTTTTAAATGCCTTTAATAATTTCAATTTTATTAAGTATTTGTTTTTTTTTATTAAGTTTATAGTATAATGATTCCAGAATTCATATTACAGCTTTAAAATAATTTCTTTAAAATAATAAGTTTCTAGTATAATGATTCAATAGCTTTGACAAGATTCTTAAAACAATTTATTTATATTCAATGAACCTTCATGGGTTCGATCTTTCTGATAACTCATTCACTAGTATATATGTATCTCATTTCGTAATCACATTTGATGTGCTGAAGGATACGATTTATGTTTTTATTCTTATATATTTGGTTTTAAATGAGCATTGAAATTGATTTTGGTTTTCTTGGTCATATTGCTTTGGTAGTAAAGTTTAATTTGGTGGGCTTAATATAAAAAGCAAAGTTTTGGTAACAAAGTTTAATTTGATGGGCTTAACACAAAAGGCAAAGTTTTTGCAGCAAAGTTTAATTTGATAGGGTTAATACAAAAGGTTTTCTTGGTCATATTGCTTTGGTAGCACACACAGAGGATTACTGCCAGCGTTTTGAGAGGGGCTTAGCTGGGGATAAAGTTGCATGGCTATGGTTGTTCTTTAAGCCATGAAATTGTTTATAAAGTAAAAAAAGAAAGAGGAAGCTTATATTAGTATGATTATTTTAGACAGGTTTATGGTTGGTCAATGCTAAAAGATTGTACTGCACATTCATCTAGATTATACTGCACATTCATCTAGGTAGATTGACATGCCATGTAACAACTTTGTTACTCTGGAACTAAATCGATCCCATCGAAATAGCCAAGTTACTATTTTAGTACATTACTCTAAATGTTTCTATATTCATTAATTAAGCTGACTATTTGATGGCTATGGGGCAAATAACAATGCTCTAACCATCTCTTTAATGATAATTAAAATCATCATCAAGCCTTGTTCTAATTATTTGGGTCACGTAAAACAGGACTATTGTGGGATCACACTAGTTCTGTTCAGATTCAATGTGCAACAACCTTGAAGTACCTTGAACTGTCTATTTTCTTTGCTCTCTCATCCTTTTTAAACCTTAAATGTCGAGCAGCTTTGATGATTTGATGGCACAAGTCTGCTTTTTTGATCCGTTTTTTGTCTCTGTTATCCATCATCTAGCTTTAGTTTCGGCATTTGGAGTTTAGTTGCTCGCATTTTTTGATGGATGATTCTGTTTGATTTGCCCATCTTCCAGCAATGACTAAAATATAGTACTTTATTTGTTAGAGAAATTTGCATACCTAACAAATAAATCTCATGTATTTACAAATGAATGAGCTGCATTCGTTTCAAGAGGCTGGCATGCTTTTATGGTATCTCTAAATTCATCTATTAGTTGTGTCCTAAATATTTATTTATTCTACATTCTTTCATTAATGCATTTTAATATATTGTATCCTAAATATTCTAATTATTTCTGCTTGTAAAGCAAAAGCTTGCTGGTCTCAAAAGCAAAAGCTTGCTGGTTTTTTCCATTATTTATGCTTCTAAAGCTTGGTATAAATTATCATGAATGGAAATTTATGAAGTATAGGTGTTAGATATGTTAATACATAAGAATCACGTGGTATGCATGGAAATATTGAAAGGTGATTTTTGGTTGTTTTCTTGTTTCAGATGGTAGCATGTGGGAGTTATTCTGGATTCAATATTGTTGTTGCCTTCACTGCTTTTTGGTTGTTTACACCATCTGTATATATCAAACTTTGGGTGTTAGATTTATAAATAAAGTTGCATTTGGGGATGTATGGAAATAATTTTATTAATACTTGTGATATCCATATAGTCATATAGTCAACAAGTTATTTTTGAAGTTATTATCACATGAGACTTGACATGTTTGTTTCTTGTTATGACCAATTAATCGTTGTCGAGCTCATTTGTTTGCATGTGTCAGGTTGGATGATTTACAAGCATACATTCAATTCTCACATATTATGTCCTTACCACATGAACTTCATTTCTTACTCATTTGCCACTTTACTAACATATGCATTACGTTTTTGGGCTAGATATCTACTGATAAAAGGGTTCAAATGCTCTTTTGAAGGTCGGTTATTTGTTGATTTTCTGGGTTGATCAAATGTTGTATTTTTGAAAGGATTCAAATGCGTTGTTCGAACTGAATATCTACTGTTTTTTTGGTTGAAGAGTTTGAATGCCCATTTGAAGGCTGATTATTTGCTGGCTTTCGAATGGATCGAAATTCTGTTTTTTAGGGATTTAAATGCTCTTTTTGGGCTCGATAAGAAGTTGATTGGGAAAATTTTAAAAGTTGCACATAGAGTTGTACAGAAGTTTTGTTTGGTCTTTTAATTGATGGAGGATGCGTCATTGGCTGAAAAAGAAAAATTGTTGTATTTATTCAACCTCTGTTCTCTATTGTCCTGTATTCAAAAAAATTTGGCACTTTAGGATGACTTAAATAATTACAGCAACCATTGTGTCATTTATTTTCTCATTATAATTACAGCAACCATTGTGTCATTTATTTTCTTATGATGGAATTGAGGGAATCCATTTGGGACCTTGTTGTTATCAGTTTTTCTAAATTTCTGTTTGGATTTTTCTGTTTGGATTTAGGATCCTGTTTGTTGACGTTGCCCTATCTTTATTGCTCATATGGTAGTAGCTTTAACATTGATGAGATTGTTATCATGTCAGTTGGGAGAGTTGGTAGCAGCTTTAACATTCATGAGGTTTTTTTACATGTGCATCATGACTACCTACTTAGAGATTCAAAAGTGGTTTTAAGTTGACTTGCTTCAAATTGTAAGTGTACCTGCTTGGTTTTCAGTTGATATGCAGTGGCTTATATATGCATTGGCTTATATGTCATGATATGCATGAAAATTATTAAGATGTTTACATACATAACACTCGAAGCATTTTAATAGTAGGTTTATTTAGAGGAGAAAAAAGTTGGAATTATGTTATTGAGAAAAAAAACTTTGATTTATGGCTGGTGAAAGATGCAAATGCAACAATTTTAGTTTTAATTTCAATGCTCATTCTCTCAGGTTCTATTTAATTATGTTTACATACATAACAATTGAAGCATTCAATTTATGGATGGTAAATGATGTCAATTCATACAAATTGCAAAAGTATATTTTGGCCTAAAGGTTTAAGGCAATGCCTCTTAATTGTTCAAACAGAAAATTTACATTTCAGGGCATTCCCTAATTTTTTTTTCAATATAGCTTTTCGAGATATAGGTTTGCTTACAACATTACTTTCCAAGAGATCAAACCTTGCCCCCTTGCTTTTATCACATAATAGTGTAGCACATTGGATGGCCAAAGAACTATGTTGCAACCATTGCTTCCACAATTTGGTATGTTGAGTTTTTTTTTTGTTATTCCCTCTGGTTTTTAACTGATCAAAATTTTTTATAACAATTGTAGAACAATGAGCTCGAGATATTCAGGGCAAATGATGTGCCGATGTGGGCTACCGTCGTTAGGCAAATGATGTGCCAATGTGGGATACCGTCATTGCTATTTACATCACGGCAGACACATAGTTACGGGCGACAATTCTACAGGTGCTGTGTCCGCGTTGTGGACAAAGACCGAACGACTACAAATTCTTCAAGTGGGCCGATAGCGGAAGTATTTCTACGATATCCCAATTGGACACAGCTGCTAGAACAGTAGAATTATTTTTATGATATCCCAATTTGACACAGCTGCCAATAGTACCACAACAGGACAACGTCGCATGTGATTCGAGTTCTTCTGTTTCTATGATATCGCAGTCGGACAGGTTTGCTCAGGGTTCTGGAAGAACAAATTCTACTTCACAGATTATTCATTTAACTAAAAAAATTTTCCAAATAAACTGTTTACAAAGCGCACTAACCAAACAGCTAAACTATTTATTCAAAACAGGGGCAGAATGATCAATTTTCCAGAATAAGTTGTTTTTCATAAGCGTCAACCAAACAGCCAGACAGCTTATCTGAATCAGCTGCTCATCAGCAGATTATCAGGATAAGATGTTTATCAGCAGAAGTTGGATAAGATGCAGCTACCTCAAACAGACCCTCTTGTCTGAACAGTGATCTTTAATTTCATTGAGAAAAGAATAAATTCTGCTAAACAAATTATTCATTTTATTTAAAAAAAATTCAAATAAGTTGTTTACAAAACACACTAACCAAACAGCTAAACTGCTTATTCATAACAGGGGCAGAATGATCAATTTTTCAGAATCAGGTGTTTTCCATAAGCGCCAACCAAACAGCCAGACAGTTTATCTGGATCAACCGTTCCTCAGCAGATTATCATGATAAACTGCTTATCAGCAGAAGCTGGATAAGCTGCAACTGTCCCAAACAGATCCTTAATCTCGTTAGCTCGTGAGCTGATTAGTATAAAAAAAAAAGTTAATATAAAACTAAAGGTTTTTTCTTAAATGTATTAAAAAAGTTTAAAAATATATTTTGAAAATGGCTAGTATAAAAAAATAATATAAAATTAAAGACTTTATCTTTAAAATATTAAAAAATTAAAAAAAATATTTTGAATTTTATATTAAATGATTTATTATTTTTTTTTTCTAATTTCTCATTCTATTTATCATTTTATTATAATATTATATTAAATTAATATTATTTTCTCTCTTTCATAATAAACAAGCTGACTCGTGAGCTAGCTCGAACTTGTAGACTTAAGGTTGAGCTCGAGCTTGAGGTCGAACTAGATAAAATTAATCAAGCTCAGGCTCAAGCCAAGTGTGGCTCAAGCTCGAATCTACTAGTTTACTCCCTGGCTGAAATACAAAAAATAAGACTTTTAAAAATCGTATTACTTATTTAACCCTCAAAACCATTGAACACAAAAAATACACACGCTTCCTTCTAACGTAAGTCATACCACCAATTTTAAAAATCATATCTATTTATTTCACCTTCAAAACTAGTAAACACAAAAAATACCACGCTCCCTTCCGACGTAAGCCTTACCGCCAGTGGCTGAATCAAGATCTGTTTGGTGCAGTTGCAGCTTTCCAGCTTTTCAACTGCAGCTGCGCTGCCCAAGAAAGTTGCTTCGGGGAAGCTGATTGTTTGTTTGGTGCAGCTGTGTGAATACAACTGTAGAGCAGTTTGTTTCTGGAAAAATGACAATGTTGCCCTTGTTTGGTAAAACTATTTAAACAAAGACTGTAATAACCACATTTTTTAAACTCCTTGAGCAAAATTTATTATGCAAGAAATTATTGAAACTTCAAAGTATTAAATATGTAGCAAATTTAAGTGTTAGATAATAAATTAATTATTATTACGTTGAAGTCCTAGATATGTATATATATTTAATTGATTAATATATGTTAAAAAATTAAGAGTTAGGTAAATATATGAAAAAATGCCTTGTTAGAGGAATGCATTACATTTGTTAGTATGAATGTATTAAATATATATTTCATTAAGAAATTTACATATTATTAATGAACTAATTAATTTAAATAATATTTTTCATATCACATTTAAAATACTCCCATTTTAAATTTTAAAATTGTTATTATTTTGTTATATGAAATGTTTAAGTGGTAGAAAAATAAAATGGAGATTTTAGGTGTTACATCTGTAAATGTAAATGCTGCTAAAAAAATAGACTGTGAACTGTAGTATCAAATTTCTACTGTATTACAACAACAATTCATCGTTTACATAATAATAAATTTCATAATCATTGAGAGCTATTTTTAAGTCTAAACTTCAACGAAGATAGCACATAATTACATATATACATCTCAAGTAACAAATAGTATCATGACAGCAAAAAAATGTCTAAAACTATTGCAATGACAATGAACAAGATAATAATATTATTTTTAATATTCACACGGTGTAACTCCCATGCTAGCATTTCCTTAAGTGAAGCTCTCCATTCCCGACTCGTGCAATCTTGAAGAGGTCGCTTTAGTTATTCATGTCAGGAATTCATATAGATACCCTGAATAAAAGGAATTTCAATCAGTACCTTGAATAATGGCGTGTAACATGCATCATGTTGAATCTCCGTAGGAGTTCGTGTAAACATTAAATCAGTTGGCTTTATGATGTTATTTTGGACAGGCTCACAAAAGCACTCAAACCTACTGAGAAGTATCTGCTTATCGTCTCTGATGAGTGTTGGAAGCATTCCATCGCCCACGCATTAACTCGTTCTGTGATAATATGTACAGAGTCAATGCCAACACTTCACGGTCAATCGTCCTTAATGACCCATGGAGGCCATGAGATCCACTGAGTTCTGCTAGTAGATCTCTAAATATGTCATGTTTCATGTGGAACATCTTGTTGAATCTTGTTGGATGCCCTGCAAGCATTTTTTCAACCAATTTGTCTCCCATATGAGATGATGCGTAACACGGAGGGCGGTCAATGTATGTGTTGTAATACTCTACGAGCAAGTTGATTGTTGCATTTATTTTTCTCTGTCGTTCTTGCTCTGGGTCCATACCGATATAAACTGTACACATATTGCCAAATTCAGAAATAAAGATTATTAAATACGTACTAAAACACTACGCAAACATTGTTAAAAGATATGAAGGTGACGTAAAACAAACAGAATAGGACTAGATAGATTATTGGAGTAAAATGTCTCAATAAACAAGCGATGAAATAAAAATGTCTCTAAGAAAATAGCACACTTGAAATGTCCTAACAAATAAGCAATGAAATTATTGGGGCAAAATGTTTTATCATTTGTCCCTGCGAGCATAGAAATGGCGTAGATATGCCACCTTCTTTGGCAATTGCTGTGAAAAAGTCTCTTTGGACCAAAACATGGAGCAGCTCCACAACAAAGAATAATATATCAAAATCCTCTGCAATGTCCTGATCTTCCTCTAAAATTTACACGACTTAGTTAATAGAAGTTTTTTGAACTCTATGGGGGGCGTCATTGGAAGAACCCATTAGGTATGATATCTGGTTTATGATAGAAGTAGGTCCACCCTTTTTCCTACTCTCCACATGGGGGCGCTTCGATGTTTCATGTGAGTAAGAATCACAGTAAAGGCAATGAAGTTCTGTTGCCCTTTCACAATACATGCCCCAGTGGAGTATGAGTATCTAAGCATACTTTGCCATGGAACAAATTATTCAGAATATATCTATTTTACTGCTGTTAGGATAACTTCTCAAAGCATAACATTTTGCAATTCAATTTGCATGAGCATTGTCAAACATGACATCAACTACTGATGTGTCATAGCAGTGAGAATAAGAATGCTGGCAACCAAGTTCTGTTGCCTATCATACATAATTTTGTTATTATATACCCCAGAGGGGTATCAGTATATAAGCATAGCATAGCATGGAAGAAATTATTCAGAGGCAATCTACTTGACTGCCTCATTTATGTGTGTGTGTGTGTTATTGAAAAGAGGAGATTCTGTAAGCATAACAAGAATAGTTGAAGTTTCATAGGAGTGTCAATAAGAATGGTGGCAAAAAAGTTCTGTTGCCCTACCATAAACAATCTTCTTACTGTATTTCCCAAAGGGGTATCCATGTATAAGCATAAAATGGAATGCATCAAATTATGCAGAGGCTATCTACTTTACTGCCTCATTATGGGTGTGTGTGTGTCATTGAAAAAAAGAGAACATCTCTAAGCATAACATTTTGCAATTCAGTTTTCATGAGCATGCTCTAACAGACAAGAACTGTCGATTCTTGTCTGAAGCGAGAATCGCAATGGTGGCAACCAAGTTCTGTTGCTCTATCACACACAATTTTCTTGCTATATACCCTATAGAGGTAACAATATGTAAGCGTAGAATGGCCTGCAACACATTATTCAGAGGCTGTCTACTTGACTGCCTCATTTATGAGTCTCTGTATATTATTGAGGCATATGCTTCATCTGACTTATTGAAAGAAATGGCTCTTTGCATCAAGATTCTCCAAAAAATTGATGAGCTAGAGATGTCTTATGGATCTGATGGCTAAGCATATCATTTGTAATTTGCTTTGCATGAACATTCTTTAACATAGATAAAGGATAAGAAATAGAAAAACTACACCATGCAAATCCACAATAAACGAGAGATTTCTCAAAGAAAACATTGGTTGAGAATAGTTATGCCGGAAAGAAAAGATCTCCAGAATTACAGTTAGGGCAGCGGAAGGTCACACTCGACGGAGCGCGGAGCAGTAAAAAACGTGAGAGAACTAACAAAGGAGAAATTAGGGGTACGAGAGTAAAAAAGTAGAGCGGTAACGCAGGCCGCAGGGTCTCACCCACGGTCAGCATTTCACCCGGATTCGCGACGGTCGCGAGTGATACCCCGTGCCAAACAGTGTCAAACTACGGCCTGGCTCCGCACCGTGCAGAGAAAGTTGTGCCCTTAAGATTTGTTTAGAGTTCTTGCAGTTATTTGAATAAATAGTTGTGGATATACAATTTTTTTTTAAAAAAAATTCAGACCGCCAATGCACGGAGTTTTTGGATCGCGGTCGGTTCAGAACTGGGTACTGTTTGGATGGTTTTTTTCGCCACTATCGTTCGCAAACCACGTTTGAGGCTCATTACTCAAATCCCGACATTTTTCGTAGTTTTTTCGTGGTTCTCCCTCGTTCGTGCCCGAGCACCCGTGGCTCCTTCTCCAAGCCTAGAGCTTCTCGTCTTCTTGACCCATTCGGCATGCAACTTCTCTTCGCTAGATGATCCCGCCGAAGCCCACAACCTCTCTTTCGTTCTGAGCTCATGTCGAACGCCTCTCTTCCGTTCTCCACTTTGTCAGATGACCCCATTAGCCCCAAAGCCAGACGACCACGAATGCAAGCCACCTCTCCCATTCTTTTCTCAAACCAAACGTCAGTCGCCTACGGTATGTCTTTCGGTGTGCTACACAGGTGTCTTCTTATTTGATGGTTCTAATTTTATGTCTATTTACATCTTAGGGCCTGTGCAGGGTATCCGCAGCTTATCCAACTTATGTTGATAAGCAGGTTATCCTGATAATCTGCCGATGAGCAGCATATCCGGATAAGCTGACTGACTTTTCCGTTTTTACGTTTGGAAAACAACTGATTCTAGATAAATGACTATTCTGCTCTTGTTCTGGATTAACTGTTTAGTTGTTTGTTTTGTGCTTTTGAAAAACAACTGATTTGCAAATTTTTGTAAATAAAAGACCATTCAAATACTATAAATTTTAATTTTCAAAAAATTATTTTTAAATTCTGTGCAATATAAATTCTATTATATAATTTACATTTTACACTAATTATAAAATAAATTAATTGAAATTTAATTTATTAACAAAATTACATGTCGCAACACTTAAAATATATAAGCTACATGAGTCATTTTATTAACAAATAAAATTTAGGTGAAACGAAGAAGTCTTCCCAAAGAGAGAGAATAAAAAGAAAGTAAACTCAAATAGAAGGAAATATGCAGTTGGAGCTGAAGAAACCAAAGTGAAAAACTTCTTATAACCTTTATTTTATTACACAATTAACACAAAGTACTGACACATATATATAGATTTGTTGATTGACAAGTTTATAATTTCATAACAATACAAAATTTTGCAAACCACTTCACTTAAAATAGAGTTCAAGATATTAAATTAAAACAAAAATACATATTGAAACTACAATTGATAATATGACTATAACATTCAATTTAAAATGTAACAGTAACATCTCATGAGAACTGTTGCTCGGTTGGTGCCGATCAAATCCCGAGCAACATTATGCGGTTGGGAAGCACTAGACCCACATGTAATGATCTCCGATTGTGACACCGACGAATCCCATGCAACGTTGTCTGATTGGGACAACGTAGAATCCGAGGGTTTTCTGCCCACATGAAGAAGTCGCAGTTGTTCATTTCGTGTTTTCACCTTGGGCACCTATAGAACTGTCGCTTGTAGCTATGTTATTCGCGTGAAGTGAGTAGCAAGGACGACATTTTTGCAGCACCACATCACTTGCCCGGACTTCCCTGAATACCTGGAGCTCATCGTCCTGCGATTATTAAAAAAATAATATATCATTAAAAAATATAGAAAATAAAGAAAATCTACTTACCAAATGTGGAGGCAACTTTTGCAGACAACGAAGTTTTGTGGCCATCCAAGCTGCTCCGCAGGGAGATAGGGGGAGAGGGAGAGAAAGAGGGTGGGAGAGAGAGAAGTGGGGAGAAAAGGCCAGCCATCTCACCTAAATGGGAGTTGCTGACCCAATACCCCAGTACAAGTTACCCGATGCATACAACAAACATCACTCATATTTTGTCACATCACATCATATGTATACTTCAACCGAAGCAACCAATTGCACAAATTAAAAAAAAAAATCAACTTTAAATATCCTCCAGATTAATGTCATGAAATATAATAACTAAGAATTGGCCAATTAGATTGCACACGGTATTTCACCAATCATGCCATTAATCAACATCCCAATTTTCTATATGAAGCTCTCTAATAGGATCGACTAAGCAGGATATATAGCAACAAAAAATATGAAAGTAATATTACACCTCCCTGGCATTAGCAGGGTATACTATTCCAAGCTAGGAATATTTCACCTCCCTGACAACAAATAAGATAATAAAAAATCATATTACCACCTTCGAACACAGCAAGCATCTTTACCCTTTCATTCATTTCTGACCTACAAAGCATTATTTGTCCCTTAAAACTACACAGCTCTCCATAATTACAAAGCTATTCAAGTATCAATTTTTAGCATAAAATGTAATTACTCCTGATGTGGAACGTATATTGGAACAACAATTACAAGCATATTTTTTAAATAGCTTATCATGAAAAGAATCAGGCTCAATCTTTGTGAATACGTACATACAAGAAAGAGAACATTTCTGATTCCGGAAAGATAGAGGATCAATTATAAACCTAGCCAACACTGCCAACTATCACCATTTAAGCAATAATTGGTTGAAACAGAAACACATAGATCCAGAAAGAAACCTTCTCGGCATAAAGAAAAACATTTGCAAGATAGGTAGTCAAGATTGCCACAGATCTTTTTACCAGAGGAGAGCACCTTCTAGCCGAAATAGGGGTTTTCGGCAATGGGGGAGGAGAGGGAGGAGAGGGAGGAGAGGAGAGGAGAGGAGAGGAGAGGAAGGAGGGAGGAGAGGAGGGAGGACGAATTTTTTTACCAGAGGAAAGCACCTTCTCGGCGAAATACGTGAGCGACGGGAAGGCGACGATGGGGGTTAGCGAGGGCAGGGGTGGAGAAACTGGTGTGCGAACGCGATATGCAGGTACAGCCCCGGTCCGTGTTCACCCTAAACAGTAAAATGTAGTTTTTAAAAATGCTAAAAAAAAAAAAAAAAAAAAAACTCGAAAGTATGAGGTCGTTTTCAAAAAACACCGCCGTGCTTTTAAGCTGCCACAAACGGCCCTTAATTATTATTTTTTTTCCTTCTGACAAAACTTGTAATATCCTCCAAGTTTGATTCTTATTTGCGGTTCCAATTTTATCTATCTTATTTTTTGTTTTTCATTCCTTATTCTCAAGTGTTTATTGAATAATTTTTATAGTCTTAATATTTAGTTACCTTATAATTTTTATGTCTGTGAAGTGTTCATGCTCTGCTGTTCTCACTTGTACATGCTTTCATCTTCCAATATATAAGATTTTGTAATGATCTGGATTCATTTTGGGTGCTTGAAATTCTTGATAGTCTTTTTGTTGACCTTATTTTTGTTTAAGGTCTATTCTATCTTTTCTCTCTCAAGAGTTTAGGATCTAGTCTTCAGATTTCTCAGTGACTCTCCTAGAGTACTACTGGTAAAACCAATACCCAAATAGAATTTTAAACATGTCTTCACTTCTTGTGATTCCATATGCTTGACTTCAAACCCTTAAGCTTTGGTTGAGCGACTTAGAGTTAAGTCATTTAACACATGACATGAGTCAATTTTACACAATTTCTATTGCATCTGACACAACTTTTTATCCATTGTTTTGGTTTAATTATCATGGATTTATGTTTGTGGAATATTTTTATTGGTAATATGTATGTTACAAGAGATCAAACATGCATTTTAGAAAGAGAAAAACCAAGGTTGAGACTGTTAGAACTGGCTTGACCACGTCTTATATGGGTGAAACCATGTCGCTTATTAAAGGCAGTGGCATGATCTCGCACAGATCAGGTGTGGCCACGCCACGCGATCAATAAGGTGTCGTGACTACGTAAATATCAGGTGTGACCACACCGCCCGATTCATAAATCGGATGCAACCATGCCAAGTTTGGGCGTAACCACGTCGACCAAGTAAAAATTTTTTTTGCGAAGAAATTTCTTGCTAAATCCTAAACCATGGCTATAAAAACAGTTTTTAGGGTAGCTTTGAGAAAGCTTGGATCATTATGGACGGTTAAAGGTAGAGATTGAGGGACTTGGAGAGAGAGAGAGCTTCTCCTTAGGGTCTTTCTTCCTTGCTTGTGGTTGAGGTCCTAAGGGTTGTTTTTCCTCTTTTTGTTTTTATTTTTTGTTACTAATTGGGAGAGAAGATTATATGAGAGGGAGAGCTTCTGCTGTGGTAGAGAGGACAAATTATTTTGTAAGTATTTACTTTCAAGTTTTTCTTGCAATAATAAATTTTATGGACTTGTTTTTTGACGTTCCTTCAATCATGAGTAGCTAAGTTCTTTTTCATGTCTCGTGGTTTTGTGGTTTTCTCGAATTTTTTCTCCCATGACAGTTTTTGAGCTTTCATACGAAAGTTATTATGTTATTCTTTGGATTTCATTTACTTATGATTTGGTCAGATAGTATGTCAACATCTTTGGTGATCTACGACTTCTGCCCATAGCGTAAAGGAACGAATGGGTTAACCAAAAAATCCTTGTAAGAACAGGCATATTCTATTATAATTTTGTAACATAGAAAAGGGATCAGAATAATCCTGAAAAACTTCATGGGGTTAAGCGAAACTTAACTTCATAGATTTATGATTCTTTTTCTAATTTAGGCATAGGCTTAAGAAGAACATTTTATTCATGTTGACAACTATCACGTAGGGAAAAATCTAAGAAAACCACAAACTACCACGACACGTAAATCAGAGAGACGTGAGTCTCATCTCTCTTGAAGAATCGTAAGATTTATCCTTTTGATATTTTATAGATTTTTCAACTCATGCTTTTGATTTCTATTTGTGAGCAGGGTTGGAGGAATTCAATTCATGTTTGTGATCACACTAAACTAGGCTTAAACATTTAATAAACTAGCAATTCACCTGTTGAAATATTTCTTAGTTATTTCCTCATGGGATCGATACGTGGTACTCTGAATCCACATTATTATTTGACATATATACTTATGTGATACGATTGACTTGCTTTATCACAACTTTTTGAGTCTTCAACACCCGTGTTGAGTTTCTATAGGAGTGAAGAAGTCTTAAGTAACACTTTGAACCCTTTGAACCTAAAGACTTAGGCCTTCTTTTGGCCACTAACTCTACATTTCTCATTCACAAATTCTTTTGATAACTCTTTTTTCGGTTTATAAAGAGGACATTGGGTGTGAGACTTATCTTAAGTCAAAATAATTATCTTTTAATAAGTGAAGAGATAAAATAATTATAATTAATTGAAACCATTAAAATTTGAAATCACAAATTAAGTTACAAGGTAAAATCAAATTTCACCAAATTATCAAGTCAAACAAAAACAAAATTAGAGGACACCAAACTTAAATCATCAAATCAACAAGTACAGTCAAAATTAAAGCCCAAAATCAAATTCATTAAAATCATTAAAATCAAAGTAAAACCTAAATTAAAGTTAACCAAAATTCATGGCAACTAAAATTTAAAATTTAAAACATTGATATTAACAAACTAAAAAAAAAAAAAAAGAACCAAACACAAATTTAAATTAACCTAAATTTATAAATCTCAACATAAAGCTACACTAACATTTGAAATTAAATTGAATTTATACTTAAGTTAAACCATACTTAATCAAACTTGAATCTTAAATTAAGTTAAATGAAACAAACAAACAAAATTAAAATCTATAGCTAAACATATTAAATTTAAACTTGAACATGAAATATAACCTAATATAAATACTGGAACTAAAATTAAATATAAATAAAAAGAAAATTAAAACAGAAACAATAATTAAAATTAAAACAAACCGAACATATGAAATCAAAGAAATATTTATGTGCATACTGCTTTTTCTATTCTATTGAATGGTGTATAATATATATCTTTGTGTGTGCGCTTCTAAAACTAAACCTTGTCAAAATATAAATTTAGATTTTAAAGATAAATTTAATCTAATTCATTTAATATAAAGATGAAATAAAACGTGTACGTACTTGAAACGAAGCTTAAATCTAAATTTGGCATAATTAAAATTAAATATTGTGTAAAATCTCATCAATAAAAAAACTGAATTAAAATTAAGCATAATATAAATGAAATCAAGCCACCATATTGAAGCTTCTTGAACCATTCAAATGCAAGATAAACCAAAACCAACTGCAAATGTAATTCAAGTCATCTCATTCAATCCCCTCTTTCATTCTCCACCACTTGATCTTTGAACAAGGGAGAATAAGAATGCTAAGAGAGCATAAAAGGCCAAGCAACCCCATGATGCCCAAAAAACCCCTAATTTTTTTGTGTGCCTATCTTCTTTCCCCTCTCAAGATTGAAAAACCCCACATATATTTGATTTTCCCTCTTGCAGTCGAAACCCTTGCCTACATATCATTCCCTCTCTCGATTTTTCTTAAAATCCTCACGATGAGGTCGGGACTAGAGCTAGCTGGTGAGGCAACCATGAGATCACAACTTAGGGAGACCAAAAGAACTCTCAGTCCTCCATCCACTCGCTCCTCCCAATTTTGGCATCTAGTTTTGATGCAACACATGCAGAGCATCCTCGTTGAGTGACATGACATTATAGTCGGGTTTTAGACCATCATAGCGCACACACAAAGATGAAGTAATTTTATAGTCGGGTTTCATTTTTATTATTATGTTGTACTTGGATAATTTTAATTTTTGTTATAAATTTAGTATTGTAGTTGAATTTGCATGTGTAGTTTAATAGATGTTGAGTAGAATTGTGGATTGTAATGTGATTTTCGTTTCACATTTTAGTTTTAATTGTTTAGTATTGTGTTTATGTTAGAAAATGTTGTGCTTATTTAATGTTTCAGTTTTATACATGTTTCAAAATTTCATTACCAAAAAATTCATCTAATGATTTATATGTGTAGAAAACTCCTAATATTACAGACCAGGTGAAGTACAAATTTGAGAAGGCCTGTAGAAAGTTCAAAATGATGAAAATGCCGACAATACTGAGGTATGATTTATATTTATAGTTTTTCTTTCCACCAGTATTATTTCATATTTAAAAATTTAAGTTTGGGGGAGGGAAGAAAAAGATTAACTTTTATATGTCCTCTATTTCGATATTTTCAAAAATTATTTATATGATTTCATGTAGTGAATTAATTCAGGTAACTATATTTTTGCAACTATTTAAATATTATGGTAGATTTAAGGAAATATTTTTGTAATGAAAATTAATTTTTGTAACTTAAGATATTTAGTATAAGAGAATAAGATTATAGTTAACTATTTAAAGTAAAGGAAACTATATTTTGAAGTATTAAGAATCTG
>NW_018165134.1:196018-198130 GCF_001263595.1 Phalaenopsis equestris | reverse complement strand
ACAATCCCTGAAAAGAAAAGAAAAATATATAGGATTGAAAGCAATCCAAATGAAAAGGAGAAAAGAAAGAAAAAAATTATGGAAGTGAGGACAAACTTGAGGATATTCCTAATCAAAAATTGGCTTCACTGGACCTACCTAAAAGGAAAACTTAAATACATTCCTGAACTTATATTTATGGAATATGTCTTTTACTAGTAGAGTTCTCATGAAGTTCCTATCTTTTGGATATTCTAAGTGACTTAATATTACAACATATAGTCATTCTTGAAATTAATAGAGAACTAGAACTCTTAAACTTGATGACTAGATAATCTTGTGGCAACAGAGTTAATTCAATTACTTGATTTTTTTCTAGAAATCTCACTATGATATTTATTTAAATCAAACTTATACTATTTCTGAATTAAAATTTTACTGCGGTAGATCATAATTTTTATATAGTACTAAAATTACCTAAGGGCAAGTAATAGTTAAGTTTGGGGGATTTTGACCAAAAGAAAATATGTTGAGATTTTCATACCTATTTTATACTATATTGATATCTCGTTGGTTAGGACCCATTACTGTGACTCAAGTTTATACTTACCTAGCTGTTGAAATTGAAGATCTGAAGATAGGAAATAGATTTAAAGTAAATGAACACAGATTAAAACCTTATTATGAGGGTAAAAGACCAAATTTTAAAGAGGTTTTAATGATCAGTCAACCTGAATGACACCTGAATAGGTCGAGCTGACGACGTTAAACCAAGCACTTCATGGGAGGCAACCCATATTTAACTTGACTTTTATCGCAATTATAGTAGTTTTTATTTGAAATTATTGTTATTTTGTGGTAGTATTAAGCTCTACTACTCCTATTTACCCTTAAAACATCTTAAAAATTGGAGCGAATTCGGACCAAAGAGAACTTCTGAAAATTTTGCCTTGGCCGCCGACGGCGCCCTCGACGCCGCCACCGGCGGGTTTTTCCTGAGAGTCCAGACAAAATTAATACCGAAGTCTGCCGACGGCGCCCTCGAGGCCGTCGACGGTGAGACCCGACCCTACATGATAATTTAAAGAGTACTTCAGTCCTTAATGGCCTCCTGAACCCCTCCATTCAAAGGTGTTTGAACAGATAGTTCTGATGTCCAAAGAGTTGGTTGTACTTTCATAAGTCAGAAATGAGTAAAGTATGCCAACGGAAGAAGGGTAATTTGGTCCAAGAGGGACATGAACACATGACCGATGTGTGAAGATAATATTTCTTGAGTTGAATGGAAAGAAAAGCTTATCCACAGTGGAGTCGTCAGAAGTTGTCGGCACTATTTTTGGTTTGGGGGGAGTTGCCCGTAAGAAGTTGTCGATCACCGAAATCAAAATCCTGTCGCCCGCTTCAGAAGGACGTTTTAATTTACATATATATTTAGTTTTAGAAAAATATGAAATCAAACTGACCCATATTTTTCATAGTTTAAATGAAAGAGGGACTACCTCAAATCCTGTATCTATCCTAAAGGATAAATACAAGACTGGAGGATGGGAGGATGGACTCGATCAAATAAACTAAGGAATATATGACATTCGTTTGGTCTGCAAAACATGTTCCCCTGCCGATAAGTTCCCCTATTTAATATAAGGAATTTAATAGGGTTTATATTAAGCTGGGTTCAGACATAATTCCTATAACGGAAAACCCTTATAGTTAATTACATCTTAAATGACCAAAGTCACCTAAGAAGACTCTCGGTAAAAATCAGGAAATATTATCTTCAAGGAGTAGGACGTAGAGGTGTGAAAGGGGATTGGTCCAAATTTGGAACATTTTATTGTAGAGTCCAAAGGAGGAAGAACTAGGGGATGTTAAGGATCCAGAGGAGAACCTCAGTGACTTCCCAAGCTATCCTAATGTTTGGCTTCAGTTTTGAAGAGAAATATTTAAATATTTCATCTTGCCAATTTTATTAGTTAGGGCTTACATTCGTGTGAAACTATCACACAAATAGCCTGAAAGATGTGAGGGTTTAGGTCATGACAGACGACAACCTCGGAATCCTAAGACGAGTTAGGGCTTATATTATATAGCAGGGCTATACATAGGCCTAAAGATAAGGTGAGGATTTATGTT
>NW_018165134.1:191704-192403 GCF_001263595.1 Phalaenopsis equestris | reverse complement strand
ATTCCAAACCTCCAATCTTTCGTTTATTAAATCTATGCTCTTCCTCTGCAAGGTCAACTGATTCATCAAATCTATTAAGGTAAAGGAGCTAGAAGGAGGAGGGTCATAACTTGTAGAGGGAACATCTCTACTGGTAGAAGGTTCCTGACTCCTACTTCTAGTTCTCCATTTCTCACTGGATACATAAGTCTTCAAATTAGATTTACTAATGGGTTGCATAGGGTGAACCCATTCTTCCTCTCTAGCTTCAACTAAAGAAAGTTGGAAAATTGTATAAATAAGTCTAAGATGTCCTAGACCTCCACTAGTCTCACTCCTCGCCGTAGTCAATATATTCTTAAGAATAATTCTCCCCACATTTATAGTTCTATTATTCTGAATACAGAAATTCAGAATAGCTCTATCTCTAGTTACCTCACTTTGGTGATAGCTCGGTAACAGAGTAGAGGAAATGAAATAATGCCACGCCTTAGAGGTGGCACTCAGCATGGTAAGAGAAAAATTTACCCGTTCTCGCTGCTTTATCTTACATGTTCTTTTCCCATCAGGGAGAAAGTTGATCACATCATTTAGGGGGCCTTCCATCGTACTAAAGGATTCATATTGACAACTATAAGAATCGGGGACTTCATAAAAAGTGTTGATGTGGGCGGCAGTAAACTCAACAGGAAATCCACGCACTTGAACGATTCCATCATC
>NW_018165134.1:190871-191202 GCF_001263595.1 Phalaenopsis equestris | reverse complement strand
TCGGTCAAAATCACGGATCTCGCCGACGGGGGGGTCGATGGTGTCGTCGGCGTGCTCTATTATGTTTTTGAGCCTAAGTCTCGAGAAATTCCCGTTATCGGCGGCGTCGAGGGCACTGTCGGCGGGCTCTATTGATTTTGTACAAATTCCGGATTTTTGCGATTTCAATCAATTCCAAGCCTAAACAACATCCGTTTAATCATTATAGATATAATTTTAAATAACTTTTTAAGTGACTAAATGATGTACGTAGCACATATAAACTTTCACAACACAAAACATCACATTTATATATAAATTCCAAGGGGTACAATGTACGTTACATAACACA
>NW_018165134.1:183061-190861 GCF_001263595.1 Phalaenopsis equestris | reverse complement strand
TATAACTCACCTAAGTTTGGTATTTTCTCAACCTCAATACATTAATTCAACATCGCAATTCAAGCCACAACACTCAAAACACTGAAAACAAAAACATCATATGTTTAGTTTCAACTATACAGAGATCTACAAGCATAATTCTAAAGAAAAAACAAATACAAAGTTCAAATCAAAATACATAGATAGACAGATAAGTAGTAATATAAATCTACTAATCTTCAGACTTGATACTCGATTCTCCTCTGAGATCACCCATTGATTGCACATGAACGAAGAGGTTGTGGAAGGGTCAGAATGGAAATTCTTCAGCAGAATCCTCATCATCAGTCGTATCAAGTTATCTTCTAAATGTTCAGAGTGCTCGAAATGTTCCTTCATCCTCCAATCAACAAAGAGTCAATAAAGACAGGGCGATGAGCACAAATAGGTCATTGATAGAGCGTTCCATAATGAAGACAGGCTCAATCTGGAAGAAATAAAGGAAAAGTCAAGCAACCATCATGATGACGAAGAAGATCAGTGAGATTGGATGCCAAAGGAGGCTAAGAAAGACGATGAAGAGGACGATGATGGCGTAGTTCATGGCAAAATAGTTTGTGTTGGTTCAGATCCGAATATAGGTTTCGTCGAGATTGAGCGGAAGGAAGAAGGCGTGGAAGTGGAGCATCTTGCGCCATGACCGGCGAGTTGCGAGAGTTGATCGGTTGCGAATTTTGACACGCGATATTAGGGCTGTCAAAATAGCTCGTTAAGCTTTTGGTTGTTTTGAAAATACTACTAATAAATTATACATACATACATATATATATATATATATACATATATATATATATATAAATACATACTCTCCGCACATTAATTGCATGTAAGACTACAAAGAAAATAGAATAAAAAATATTAAATTAGATTCAAATGATGTATTAAATCTGCCCCAAACCTTAACATCTTATGACTACGAGATTAAGGTTGTCAAAACGACTCTTTGTTCGTGAACGACTCGTGTCGCCCCGTTAAGCATAATAAGCCCAACACGAACACACTTTTGAGCTCGAAATATAAATGTTTACACCCCTAAATGTCAAGCTGCATCTGGGCTCATTTACACCCCTACGTGAGATGAGTCAAGGGGTGATAGATTTGTGAGAATCCAATCAAGAAAAAATAGATTCACACGTAAATAATATATGTTTTGAGACCCCGATATGTAATAATTGAGCTTTGGGGTCCTCTACTTATAATTTGAAGGATCGTCCAAAATCCACCCAGTCCTCCACTTCAACTTCATCCCTCTCGACCTCCAAAACCCTCCATGAAATCCTTACAGAACCACGGCCTCTCCATCAAAACCTCTGCTCGCGTCCAAACACTTTCTCCCCATCTCTCAATTTCCATTCCATCTTCTTCCTCCATCAGAAGAATCCCTTCTCCTCCCAAACCTCTCCCATCTCTCTCCTCAAACCTGCAGCCAAACTCCCTCAAACCAAAAATCCCTAGTTTTCTTTCCAATTTTTCTTCTTCTCATCTTACAAATTCACTCGAAACCAAACTTCTCTGCACCGATTCTCCATCTTCGTTCGATCTCTTAGCCGCTCACTTACCCTTACTGGCCGCCGTGTCATTTCCCTCACATTGCTTTGCGGCTGGAACGGAGGGGATGTCTTCTAAGATCAGTGTAGAATCGGTTCTTGTTTCCATCGACGATTTCTTCAACCGATATCCATACTTCGTCGCCAGCCTCGCTTTTGTTTGGCTTGTAGTCATACCATTAGCTCAAGAATACCTGAAAAAGTACAAGTTTATTTCTTCCATTGATGCCTTTCGCAAGCTCAGAGATGATCCTAGTTCTCAGCTGTTGGACATAAGGAAGAAGCAAACTGTGGCTCATTTGAGAACTCCGAATTTGAAGATATTCAATAAAGTTGCAGTGAATCTAGAATTTGTGGAAGGATGTGAGGAGGAGTTTATAAAGGAGGTACTGAAGAGCTTCCGAGATCCTGGGAATACAATCCTATGTGTGCTGGACAAGTGAGTTTAGATTCTATCACCATAAAGTCTTAACCGCTCTGTCATATAATATTTTCCTTCTATGTTGTTTTTTGTTTCCATAAACAAATGATCTGAATCTTATTGCTATCTCTGCTGCAAAAAAAAAAAAAAAAAAAAAAAAGACTTTTGTATTGGCAAATTCATAACTTTGTTATAAGTTAGAGAGTTTGTGAGTTGGAAGTGATTTTGCGTTTCTTTTCACACCCAATCATAAGTTTTAGAGCTTCATCAGATGAAGGGAATATAATGTACTGAGTTCGTATGTATGCGGACTCCGTGTACAACATTGTTGTACACATGTCAGTGTACAACATTATTGTACACTGAGTTTTGGAGTCCACACATTAATTTTTACTTTGGACGGGGCTTAAATTAGTCTAGCTCAAGCAAGTTAAGTTAATCAAAGCTTTTAATTGAGATTAAGTCCTGTAATTGGTATAAAATATAAGCTGTTGTAAGCCAAGACATGCTAATTTGAACATCCAAATTCTCTCTAATTCTCATTTTATATGCTATGGGCAATAAAATTTAGGAATATTTACATGCATACCAATCAATTCCTATGTATTTACATATATAACACCTATACTTCAATTTTGTTACATATATAATGTTACATATATAATTTCCTATTTATGCATGAAAATATATATTTCACTTTTTAATAGTTAAAATGACGGTCTTTTTGATGTGATATGAAAGATTTGTGAGGTATAAATGTAAAAAAAACAAAGTGTAGGTGTTAGATTTTACATACAGGCAAAACCAGAGCTTTTGAGCTTCTTCCTTAAATTTCTATTAATTACTTTATTTTTGTGGAATTTAGCTTTGATGGAAATTCTCTGAAAGTGGCCGAGCTCTTATTTAAGAATGGCTTCAAAGAAGCTTATGCAATTAAAGGTGGTCTACTAGGCAAGGATGGATGGCAGGTCAGTTAAGCTTAGAATAACTTTTCCTTGGATTTCATAAATGTTTTCTTTGCTAATGAATAACACGTGTGAATTGTTTGATTCATTTGTTCTGTAATTTAGATTACTTTTTCATCAAGTTTTTGACAGGTTGGTACTGTAATGAATTTTATTAATGTTGCAATTTTTAGTATTTCAAACTTTACCAAACAAGCTGCTATTTTTTTGGGGGCATTTACATATATACCACCCACTTCCTATGTATTTGCATATCCAACGCTTAAATTTTACTTTCTTGAGTTATACTACCCATGTCTTTCATATCAAATTAAAATACCACTATTTTTAACTTTCAAAAAGTGACATACATCTTTTTATACATAGGTAAGGTGACATATATATGGAAAAATTGAAGTTTCAATTCCTATGTATTTACATATCCAACACATAAATTTTATACATTTATATTGTCCAAATCTTTTATATCACATAAAAAATATCACTATTTTAACTTTTAGAAGGTGAAATACTCCTTTTTCATGCATAGCTAAGGTGACATAAGTAAAAGTTGAAGTTTAGGTGTTAGATATGTAAATTCATAGGAATTACATGGTATGTATGTAAATATTCCTCTTTTTCTTTTTAAAATCTACTGAAGGGAGTGTTGAGTTTCATCTATATTTTCATTTCTCCTCCACCATAGGGAATTCAAGAAACTCTTCTACCTCCATCTGTCCATGTTTACCCCAAATGGAAGAGCAAAAATTCAGCTGATGAAGATGATGAGAGCAGAAAAGGAATTGAAGAGCATGATGAAAATGGGAAGTTATCAACTTCTTCCAACATGAATCAGGAAGTGAACCAAAATGTTGAAAATGGATATATGAAAACCATGAAATCATTTTCCCAAGCACAACAGATCCATGGAAGACCCCTGTCACCCTACCCGAATGTATGATTTCTGAACTTTAGCTTTTTATGAACTTTGATTTTGTGGGAGAAAAGCGCCAAAATGATCCCTTGACTCTTTGCAATGGGTCATTGCAATTCCAAAATTCATAAAAGTGTGAATTTAGTTCCCAAAATCTTTTAATATGGGTTGAATTTATCCTCAATAAGAACTATTTTAGCCCCCATTAAAACAATCTAGATAATATTTTGATACTACTATAGACTCTGAGAATAAAATGATCCATATCTAAATTGTCAGGGGACTAATTTGACACTTTCCTTGATTTTGTAGATATTAAAATCACTTATTACAATTTCCTCGATTTTTGAGTTGTTAAAATCACTTGTTAAAAAAGATGAAGATTGAAGTTGTTTGTGGAAGAGGACAAGTTTTGTCTAATCATTTGATCTAGCTAAGTTAATCGACATAATTTTGTTAGGAATGATTTTTTTTAATCCAAAATTTTAAAAGAATTATCTTGTTGCTACCTTTAGGATTTTTCATGATGTTTGTATGCTATTTTCTACTTTTTTTTTTCTTGATTTTGTCATATTAATTGATAATTTAGGATTCACATTGCTTTGAACAAGAAGAGCCATTTTTTTTAAGGAAGAGGTTATTTTTGGCACTTGAACTATTCAACATTTCATAAGGGGTCATGGGTATAATCACGATCCTTTTTAATGACCATTTTAATTGACATAAAATGATATGTTTCTCTTTGATGGCCAACGATTAAGTTGGAGGGTTAAGTGACATACAAAAGAGTAAGGTATTCAATTCTAGAGTATTTAAAATATTGGATTAGCGTGAGATGACCCTTCAATCTCAAGGACCTATGCATCCATAGGCTTTAAAAAAGAAATAGTAGTAAATATTTTATATGATTCATCATATAGTTTTTGGGGCATTTACATACATTCCACCTAATTCCTATGTAATTACATGTCTAACACCAAAACATATACTTTTTATATTTATATTACCCAAATATTTCGTATCACATTAAAAATACTGTCATTTTAACTCTTAAAAAGTGAATGGCGCGGGGGATTGGAGTTGAACCGGCCCCAACCAGTTTAGTAGGAGAAGGCTCGGTCTAGCAGGAGGCTAGACTCGCCCCCCTTCTCCCTTTTTTTATTTGGCGGGAATTATTTTCCCTTATGTTTTTGTTTCCCGCCTATCTATATTCTATTTATATGTGTGTTGTTGTCCTATGGTTTAATTTTTGCCAAGTTTCTATCCAAGATAGCCATCGGTTGTTGTTTTCCTTTCTAGGGTTGTATCCAAAAGCAAGGGATGCTCCAGTTTTAACTCGACCTAAGATGGTGTGTATCCTTTGCTCCATTGCTCCTCTCTCGTGATATTGGCGTGGTTCCCTCCTCTCCCGTGACTTTGCCTTGGTTCCCTCCTCTCCCGTGACTTTGCCTTGGTTTCCTTCCTCTCCCATGACCAACTTGCGACAGTTTCCTTCCTAGTTACATAGACCCCTCCACATATTCTTTCTTACCTTCCTCCCACAAGCACCGATCAACGAACACTGCATTAGCTCATCACCCCATCTTCAAGCCCTTCAACCCGCTGTCCATCGACCATTCCCCTTCGTCTTAGTCTGAGAGTCATGTCATATTGTATTTCATTTCTTGTTTTGAGTCATGATTGTAACATCGATATTTTTTAGCAATAAGAATGTGTTTTTCCTTTGGATTTGTGATTAACTTCTGTATCGATTGATATCAGAGCTAATATAACCCTTATTATATTTTTCTAACATCCGCTTTGCCCCCCTCTAGAAAATTTTCTTTCTCATTCCCAAACCATAGCCAAACATTAACCTAACCCTAATTTAAATCAGCAGCCCTAAATCAAAATTTTACACCCTCATTCACCACCTAACTCCAAATCCTAGTCATGCTACCTAGGAGATACATGCCCGAGCCTACCGGGAAAGAGATACAATGTGAGATTTGCGGACATCGAGGATGACACCCCGGAGGGATTTACCCTTGATGCTGATAGGGAAAGCTGAAGAGGAGAAGGGGACAAAAATTTTAACTATAGGAAGGATTTCAGTGATGAAAAAGAAAGAACACGACGTTTCGTAATCTAGTGCTAGAGGAGGTCCAAAGATGAAACATTTGTTGGAGGACAGAGAGATAGAATCAAGGTGGATCTATTAGGGTTTGAGAGAAGTATGGACCCGAAACAATTTATTAATTGGCTACAGTCTGTTGAACAAATTTTTGAGTATTAAGATGTGTTAGAGGATAGGAGGGTCAAATTACCTGCTATCATGTTGAAGAAGAGTGCGTCTTGATGGTGGGAAAACTTATAGTGACAAAAGAAATGAGAATGCAACGATGAGATTATCAAGTGGAAGAAGATGAAGAAAGCCAAACAGAAGAAATATCACCCACCACATTACTGCCACGACATGTTCCTGAAACTTCACAATCTACATCAGCGAGACCTTTCCGTGGAGGAGTGCATAGCTTAGTTCAATTACTTACATATGCAATGGGAGCTGACCAAGTCAGAGGAGCACACTATAGCCCAGAACCTTGGGGGCCTGAAGCCCGCTATTAGCAATCTAGTCCAGCCACAACCTTATTGGTCACTTGAGGATGTCCATACCTTAGCAATGAAAGTGAAAAGATAACAAAAACAGAGCGGACATCTACCACCAGTCCGACAAACACGCATAATGGGAGACACCAGTAGCAAAACACCTCAGGGAGTTGAAAAGGCTAGTTCGTATAAGGATAGAGCCACCCCAGTGAGAGGAAGTCTGAGAAGAGGAACACACCTGCTACAGTCTCCGCCAGAAAATATTTCAAATGCCACAGATTTGGGCATATTGCCTCTAGCTGCCCAACAAGCCTAGTCATGTCTTTTACTGAGCATGACGCTGTGGAAGAGGTTAGTGATGGGGAGAAAGCTGAGGAACATGGTGAGGTGTATCATATGCTATCCAATGAAGGAGAGCCATTTGTGGTTCGATGGATCCTACAGATTGAGGATACAAGGGATCCGTAATGGCTTCGCCACAATATATTTTATACCTGCTGCAAGGTGAACGAGAAAATATGCAGTCTCATCATCGATGGGGGGAGCAATAAGAATTTGGAATCTACACAGGTGATAGAGAAATTATATCTTACGACTCAGAGGCACTCACATCGATATTCTCTTACGTGACTAAAAAAGGAGAATAGAGTCAATATTGACTGGAGGTGCCTAGTGGAGTTTTCGATTGGGAGCCAGGTATATGATCAGGTGGTGCGATGTCGTTACTAGGGATGCCTGTCACATTTTGTTGGGGAGACCATGACAGTTTGATCGAATAACTCAACATGACAGATTTAGAAACCCATATTCTTTTACCAAGGATGAGAATTACATCATACTACTTCATTCGACGGAGCTTGAGATTACAAAAATTTGTACCGAAAGAGCAACATCAGTGAGACCAGTTTTGGTAATGATAGTGAATGATGAGACTGGACCCTAGCTTTTGACACGGGAAGGACACAACATATGACATTTTGGGATATCAGTGCCACCACCATGTGGGGAGGTTCAGGTTACCCCCACTTCAAATCTGGTTAAGTTGACTGCGAATGACTTTGGGAGTATTCATCAGCAGAGGGGAGCCACGCAAATTCAAGTCATTTCAGTAATACATTCCTAGAAGATTGGACTGATGTGCATGTTTGCTCGTATGTTGGGAAAGATCATCAGGTGTCTTGGGAGATGATGCAGTTGTCAGTGGGTTATAGGAATTGCTAGGATCACAAACGAGAGCCAAAAGCTTCGACGAATAAAGTCAAAGCTCCTCCAAATTCGGGAGACCGGCGCAGGGGCTTGGGGCTGAACATACCCCAAGCATTTCAG
>NW_018165134.1:140452-183041 GCF_001263595.1 Phalaenopsis equestris | reverse complement strand
CGCAAAAGCCCCACCACCCCCCCCCTCCCTCTTTTTATTGGGCGAGAATTATTCCTCCCTTGATATTTTTGTTTCCTACCTATCAATCTTCTATTTATATGTGTGTTGCTGTCATAGGGTTTACTTTTTGTTGAGTTTCTGTCCAAGGTAGCGATCGGTGGTTGTTTTTCCTTTTAGGGTTGTATCCAAAGGCGAGGGGTGCTCCGGCTACAACTCAACCGTAGGTGGGTTTGTATCCTTTACTCCATTTCTCTTCTTATGTGACCTTGTTGCCGTTGTTTCTTCTCCTGAACTTGCGATCATTTCTTCCTCTCCCGTGATCTTGTTGTAGTTCTCCTCATCTGTGAACTAGCTCCCCAACAAACCACGCATAATGGGATTACCTATTGTATTTTGAAGATGGTTAAACCCTATACAAAAATTGTGCAATATTAATGGGCGCAACTTAAAATTCATGACTTGATTTTGAACAATATATAAAATTTTGTAGGCATAACATAGTTTTATTTTATATTTGCTAAATTGTTTAATTTATTAAACACTTTTTTTAGACGGTCTTCTTAAATTATGTGTATGAGAAAAGCATTCCAATACTAAATTACATAGAAGTAAATTTTATTACTATTTATAAGCATGAAATCATAATTAAAACAAGTGCATTTACATGGATACAACCCAATTATGTATTTACATTATGCAACTCCTAAAATTTATTTTTTATATTTATACCATTCAAATCTTGCATATCTAATTAAAAAAAATCTCCAGTTTAATTGTTAGACTGTGAAATACACTGATGCGTAAGTAAATGGCATACATGTAAATATTGAACTTTAGGTGTGATATGTATGACATGAACTATGGCTTAATGTTCATAAATTTCTCTTTTGTCTTGCAGTTCAGAGATTTGAAGCCGCCATCCTCACCAACCCCATCCAAGCCTTGAGAAGTTTGGAACTGAGAAACCGGATTCGGATTGTACTAAATTGTACACTAAATTGTACTATTCCTTCCTTTATTCGCTATTCATATGATTTGTAGATTTAATTGTACATTCTCCAGCGTCAATGTCATTCACACCATGAAGTAATATATATATATATATATATATATAAAATTAAAATTTCTAAAAACATTAGCTAGATGGTTCTTATTTATTGTATGATTTGGTATTTTGAAAATAACAATCTATTTTTAAAATTATTCAAAATAAGGCTTTGGCTGCATCACATAAAAGGAAAACAAGACCAAAGCATCAAATATTCCATATTAACTAGTTTATATCACCAACTTTAACATCAAACAAGCCCACCCTCAAGAAAAAAAGAAGGGTCATTAATTCTAGATGAGACCATAATGAGTATGTGCATAAACCTTCTAATATCCACATGAGCTTGATGATAGTACAACATGACATGCCCCTATAACCAGCCACACCAGAATTTAACCAGCCCCAAAGGTGGAGGAAGATGATGCGACTAAACTAGGCTTCCCGCGACCCATTGTGAAACCTCTCGTGTTTGCCCGCGCCCACGACCTCTACCTCTTCCTCCTAGTGCCTTGCTTCGCCTTCCCCCACCGTCTCGCTCGTTTTTGGCGAGATTTTTCTCCTCCCTTGAGCTCAACTCAGCCACATGGTTAATAATAATGAGGTTTTAATTCTTTTTTTTTATTATTTACATATATTTACTTGAATAATATTTTAAATACAAAAGAATTCAATGGTCTGTTTGTAGATGATCGCCCGAGACTTCAAATAAGAGGTACTTACCAAAGATTCAAATGCTGTTTCGGTTTGTTGGGATGGATCATCTGCTTCTCCACTTCCTCCTGTCTACCCTAAACTGTATAAGTTGGCTGAATAGATACTTCTACAACCTATATTTATTCATGTTGAGCTACATATGGTGTCATCTTACGACGTCCAAGTTCAAACCATATCAACTCTGGTTAGCCTTTTTTGAATCTTAATTTTTTTCTTATTATGCCCTCTATGCTCCTTCAATTTTTTTTTTCTAGATGACTTTCAAATTTATGTCACTCTTTTACCCATAACATGCATTTGCTACCGTTCATAGAACAAGCAATCTGCAGCATGTTTTATAACTTTTGTTGATCCATACTGTACTTGGGCATATTAGTTACAAGCTCAAATTAGAAAGGAGGAAGATTGGGGGTTATGATTGTTTTACAGTTTTTTTATAGATGGAGTTCCATAAATTATGAATTAAATGCAGTATTATTGTGTAAAAAGTGTTAATGTTTATCACAAAAGATAAAATTTATATTTGTAGCCAATGTGATAAGGCTGATCCCAAATAGTGGGATAAGCCTAAGGTAGTGATTATTTTAGGTGTTCATTGCAGTGTGGTATGTATGCAAAACTTCACTAAAAAGTGTAGTTAGATCTGTTATATTTTATATTGTGATATTTTCTCATATTTTTGTTAGATTGATGTATGGAACTTTGATTTGTTTGATTATTTCTTTTTTTCTTGAAAAGTTTTGAAGAATATTAGCTATTATAATATAATTAAAATAGTTGAAATCATTTATCAAACTACTAAATACAATGATAAGTGGGCAACACAAGAGACAACACATCACCTGTTATTTGGGAGAAAGAAACAAAAATGATTTTTTTTGATATTTTTTTAGAGAGATTAAGGGTCTCTGTTTGGGGCAGCTGTTGATTATTTATAATATGCTGATAAGTAGATTATTCTGATAATCTACAGATTATCAGAATAAGCTGACTTGCTGTTTGGGGCAATTTATTCAGAATAGCGTATTGGTAGTTATGGTTGTCTAAATGACACTCCTGCCCCTGTCTGGTAAAACTGTTTGGGACAGCTTATTCAGAATAGTTTATTGGTAGTACATAAGCATATAGTGCAGAAACATAAAATCATCACAGATTAGTTTCAAAAGATGACATACAGTTCTCACACTCTCGTGAATATCAGAAAAAATAAAAATTATATAAAGACAAGTACAACTATAATGAGAAATATTAAAATATACAATTTCAAATTCTGACTATGCTTGTCTTTAGCTGCACTATAAACCTAGGAAAACATCGGATTCTCATCACTGCTGGCAGTGTAACATGTGGACAGTTATAAAAGTGTGAAAATGGAACATGTTTTAATTCTTCCTCCAGAAAGCCGAAAATGTGAGGTGTGAAAAAATAAAAATATAACATGTTTTAATTCTTCTTCCCTTTTCATGTATGCTAATAACCGAATGCCAGTTTTTTCTCTTCTGATCCGCATTTTGACAACTATAAAAGTGTGAAAAATGCTTCATATATAAAACCAGAAAGTCGCATAAATGTCATTTGAAAGCCTAATATAAAAACAGAAAGCCTCGCATATGCATATGAACAATAAACCAAAAGCAGGTACAACCAATAAATTTGGATCCTTGTATCGGACCTTGTATCGGAAAGACCAAGCAGGCATAAGCAGATCTCAATTGGAATGATTCGAGTATGTCAACAAAAATTTAATACCACACTTGAGTATAAAACATTTAAACAATTCTATAACCAATGTCATTGAAACCAACAGCTGCAGCTTAAAACATTTCCACTATTCTATAACCATTGTCATTCTGTATGTACTTAACTCCCCAATGCTACAATCATTATCATTCATAACATAAAACTAAAGATAAGAGTATGGAATCCTTTCAACGACAAGGTAGATATAGTTTTGAAACATTAGAATTACAAGCCATTAAGCTACCATAGGAGAATAAACAATATCATAATGATTTGAGATGCATTTTCATGAACCAAGCCATAATATTCAATTTATAACCAAATCAAGATTTGCTTATTTGAACGAAGCCAAGCAAGATGTATTTACATGTGTCATTTGGTCATACATGTTACAAATAACCAAATCAATTTCCATAGCTTGTATCAAAGTCATAATCCATACCAAGGACGATGACATTTGCCACCAATGGGGATTGCAATGAATACATAGATATGCATATAGTATCATTAAGAATTTAAAAAGAAATAATGATTCCAGAGAAGTAAACAAAAAGATCAACCACCATTCATCTGGAGACTTGAAAATCAAACTCTTAAGGCTTAAGGCTTTCCTATGTTTCCTATAGACATGAATTAATATCAGCTCATAAACAGGAATTAATAGCAACTCATAAACAACAGCTCAGGAATTGACAGCAGCTCATAAACTTGAAAAACAAGAATTAATAGCTGCTCATAAACAGCTCTTAAGCCTTTCCTTGCCTCTATAAGGAGCTAAAAAATTATTCCTCACGCTCTGAAAAAATCCATGCTTTTTGACTTAAAATACAAAGAAGAAGAAAAAAATCTTTGTTCTTCGGTCATGCAACATAAATTATGTAACAACCAACAAAAATCGAAACGAAATTCTGGCCCGATATAAGGAATGCATTCTCCACACTTTCCTTCACGCCCAACAAAAATCAAAAGGAATTCTAGGGCAACCAGAAAGAACCATTCGCATTGTTCGAGTTGAAAATAAAAAGAAGAAGATGAAAATCCCTCTTCGGTCAAGGAAGAAAAAAAACAAGGAACAACAACGTTCGATCGCTATTTCAAGTCTAGAAAGAACCTTTCACGCCCAACGACGTTCGATCGCTCTAGGGAAAGCATACCTTACAAATTGACGGTGAGTGAAAGAAGCATTGACGGTGAGGGAAAGCATATCTTACGAATCATAACATAAAAAAAAATCGAAAGAAACCCAATTCGATCTTCTCTAGGGTGACGAATCCAGGGAGGGAGAGCGCGAGGGAGATCAGGGGTATCTAGGGCAACGATAATAGTTGAATGCGGGACATGGGTCTTTACCCACGTCGAAGACGCTTAAGGAATTCCCGGACGCGGACGTGGTGCGACATGAATAAGCTGACCGAACGCTTCTTCCAAACACAGCAGCGGCGTTTTGAAAACGCTGCTGCTCTCAAATAAGCTGCCCCAAAGGTACCCTAAGTTATGAAATATACCAACAACACATTTCAGCAAAGAAGGTTGACAAAACATTAAAAAAAATATTTAAGAGAGAATTGAAAAATTGTATGGTCAAACTCAATTAAAGATTAAATGAGATATGTTAAAAAAGAATGAAAGTTTTGGAAAGAGCTCAAAAGAGGATCTACCAGATTTGTTTAGGATTCAATTAAAAACTTTATAGATGCATTAACAGATTGGTGAAATGAGAAGTTAAAGGTGAAAGAAATTTTAAAACATTTAAATTTCTCTTTCATTTATACATAGAATTATTTGACATAGTTTTCCATTTGATTGCATGAATGACAAGTTGTATCGAATTCTAAGAAATTTAAGTTTGGTGAAATCAAACTGAGAATAAGCTTGATCTCATGTTTAGTAACTTTGTTGTGATTGGTGGACATACCTTGACCTCTTTAGTTATGCAAGAACAAAAAGAGAGAGCAAATAATCCCATTCAAAGATAATCACTCAACACAAATTAACACGATGAATCCAATTATGCTTGGACTCCACCTTCTTTAAAAGTAAGGGCGTGCCATAATAAAAAAATTGGCTCTACGTATCAAATGAGTCAAATATTAGCAACTTTCTTCATCTATTCTCGATGTGATAAAAGTTTTAGAACAAACTATAAGAGTTTATGAAGAAATTTAATTATATATTTACTCCATGAAACTAGAAGCTTCTCAAGAGGGAGTTATTCATATCTATTACACCTGAGAGGAGGGTTTATTACTTCCTTTTTTTTGAACCAAATCATAATAACTAATTCATATTTGTGCTATACTATTTGAGTGGAGTTCTCTTATGAAGTTATGTCTTTGCTAAACAACTACTTTTGATGTTATTGCATTGGTAAAACACATACTCGTGATGTTAATTCTTTTGATGATATTTTCTGGTAGAATAATGATTTTTGATATTAACATTTGTGATGATATTTTATTGTAATTGTGAAGTTCGTGATGAACTCATGTTATGGCGTGTTACGATACCAATACTTGTGATATCTTATGTTGTGATGTTAGTACTTATCAAATATTGTTTTGTGTTGTTGGCTAGTGATATGATATCAAAGAGTAGAAACAAATCTTCAAAAATTCATGTTATTATTTAAAGATGTTGATATTATTTTGGTGTTTGGGTGATGGTGCAAGTAGTTATTTTTTTCGTTTGGGGCGGCGTTGCTGCTGGAACATTCTGCGGATTGGTGCGAAAGCCAAAAGCCGGCTATATGTCGCGGCCTAGCTTCCTCCATGCGACTTTTACCTTTGTGCCACTTTTAGATTAGAAAGCGGGCATAAGGATTAGGGATACCGCAGTTGCAATTTTTGGTGTTCTTCCTCCGTCGACGGTCGTGACAACCGTGCAGGTGGAGATAAAGGGACATGTGCAGGATGTAGGGTTTCAAGACTGTATGATGGAGAACGCGGAGGATCTTGGCCTACGGGGCTAGGTAAGGAACTGGAGGAATGGCTCTGTTGAAGCCCTCTTCTCCGCAAGCCCCGAAAAAGTAGAGGAGATGATAGATCGGAGGTGGAGGATCGGCCCTCTCGCTGCCGATGTCACCGCCGTTACATCTTTCCTGTCGAACGATGATCCAGGCCTGTATTTCCGTTGCAAAAACACTCTTTAATGTTTTATTCTCTCTGGTATTATTTCTAATTTGATTTGGATGAATAATAAAATGTTGTCCGTTGAAATTAGATATGAATTGATATTTTATTCCTTACTTGTTCTCAATTCTAGCTTAGACGAATTATGTGTCTTTCGAATGTTACAACTAGGTTAGGGGAAGTGGGTATGAAGAAGCTGATTATCTATTCAGAATGGGGAGACTTTGTGAGTATTTGATTATTAAGCAAAAAATGAAAACATGGCTATTTATTGATATCATTGTTCACATATTCAGATTTATGCCATAACTCTGTTAATAGTAGCATCAATCCATCATAGTCTGAAATTTCTCTTTAGATTTTGGATCAATTCTATGGAATATTAATGTGAATTGTAAAACAATTGGTATGAAGTAGTGTCTTATTATTGTATTTTGGGAATTTTTGTGTAAGAAGCTGGTTTATGTGTTATATTGATGGAGTTTTTAGGTGAATTTAGTTTTAATTAATCGAAATTAGATTCTAACCCAAAGGATAAAACTCATTGAGACAAATAAGTAAAAAAAAAAGAGACAATAATGTGAGTCATGTTTAGTGAGTGATGTACATGAACTTTTGTTGTGTTTTGAAATGAATTTTTGCTTTTGAAGTATCAAATGTGTCTTTCTCATAGTTGTTTTTTAAACAGCTTCACGAAACAGAGGCAAAATTGTCATTTTTCCATAAGCAGTTGTCCCACAATTGTTTTCACAAAGATGTAACAAACAGACAGTCAGCTTTCCCGCAGCAGATTCCTGAGGCAGCGCAGATGCAGCTGAAAAACTGAGAAGCTACAGCTGCACCAAACAGAGCCTAAGTCCCGTCTATTGCAGGTTGAAATCTCCTATTTGTTTTGGGCTTGTCTCGAAGCTTAAGAAATTTGAAAGGATTTCTCAGTATGTGCTAGCTCATGAATTTTTAGTTCACTTATAAAAATGAATAATTTTTTTATACCAATTAAAGGATATAACTTGGAAGATTTAAACTTCTTTTCAAGAAGGGTCATTCAAGTAAATACCACCCAATTCTTATGAATTTACACATCTAACACTCAATCTTTTATATCACATAAAATACTTCTGTTTTAACTTTTAGAATGTGAACTATACCTTTTAGTTATTAGACATGTAAATCACTTGAGAAATAAATGCTACTTTCAAGAAATCTATTCAACACATATAAAGATGCACATAAGCTTTAAATTTAAGAGGTCATATAGCTTCTACATCACTTTCCATCACTTTCCTTAGAGGTGATGAGAAGGAAATAGCTTGAAGACAAAGTATTAGTACGAAGATATTTTGATATGTTCTTTTTTCTTGTTCACTTGTTATTTAAGCGGATAAATAAAACTTTCTGTGAGTAACTTATCTAATTATACAAGTGAGAGGTCTAATATGTTTACTCTATTTTTGTTCTGCCTTATTATTAAAAACTTCCATCATAACAATAATGTTGACTTTTATTTTGATATGTTTAGTTTTTTTTTTCAATTGACATTTTTTAACAATTGTTTGTGTTGAGATTTATTTGCACTTTATGTATCTTATGAATTTTATTCTTAGTGTTGGCACAAAATAAATTTTTTTGATGTATTTATTTCCTCTCTCACACTAGTTATGCTCTAACTATTAATTTACAGGACTAAATTTTTGAAAATGAGCTCAAGCTATTCAACAAGCTTTAAGAGGATGAAACAACGATAAATATATTGTGATTGTAAATTGTTATGCACTGTTTTCGTGAATATAACCCGTTATGTGTTGTTTTCACAGCTCCAAAAGGTGATAACCCTTGCAAGAAATTCTATAGATCCCTCAAAAATCAATTCAACAAAGATTGCAAATTTTTTTAGTGAGTCAATGAACCTCGTGATGCAACATTGGAACAACATGTTGAAGGAAATAATCTAAAGCTACGATTAAGAAGAATCTTGAATACTTGAAATGTTTTATGAAGACTTTGCTCTTATTTGATTTGTGATTGCAGTATTTCTATTATTGTTGTTAGCGTTGCATTTGTTTTTAAAATGTTATTGTAATTTGGAATATGAAATGCACTATTTTAGGATTTATTAATAATAAAAGTCGTTGGACTGATTGCGATGCAGCTTATGTGTAAGTATTATGCTTAACTCATGTTTGTATCACTATCTTTGTCATGAAAAAAAATAATTTATGTTATTTTTAACTATGTGTTGTCATATATATCATGATAAATGTGTTGTGAGTGAATAGTACTTGACTCACAGTGTTTCGCCTTATTCTGAATATTTGGACATTTAGAAAATTATTTTTTAAAAATTTTTCTTATGATAGTAAATTTTTGAAAAATGTAATTTCTAAAATCAAGCCGTCTCTTGATCACTTGATCCTATAATTTAACTTTGACTTTACTTTTTGTATTTCTGCTTGCTTAGATAATACGGTTAAATATGGGAATTACATATAGTGAAAAAACTTATAAATTCTATATAATATATACACAGAGGTATTTTAGACATTTGTTCACAAACATCCCTTTGAAAATTATATTTTTCAATTAGACTTAGATTTTCTAAAATACAAATTTTTGAACAACAAATTTTTTACATCAATTTTTGAACTGAGATTTCGTACAATCACAACTGAAACAAACTGCACCCTTAAATAGAGGGAGAGGAAAAATTGAAAATTAACGAAAATAAAATATAATTAGAATTTATTTTTTAAAAGTGTCATTTTTAATTTGACATTTGTTATTCATATTTTGAAAAATGATCCACTCAAATCTTGCTACCAAATAGTCCCTAATAGTGGAAAAAATTTGCATAAGGAGTCTGTACGCAGCTATGCGTATGGACTCCAATGATATTTCACCACCTATAAAGTGTCGAACAAACTAAAAAAAAAAAAAAAGTGAAAAAGTGTATTTTGCGAGAAACCTGGCGTGAATCAGACTGAAAAATTAGGAAAGAATATGATGTACTGTTCAAAATTCGGTGCATTGTTTGAAATCTAACACATTGTTCATTTCTTCTTTTTGAGCTAGGTTTTCCCGGTGGCCGGAAGGTTTTCTTGTAGTTCTCTATTTAGGGTTAAGACGATATTCTTGTGTTATTTATGAAAATCACATTAAGTGAGAAATGCTGTTGATTGAATATGAAAATAATGATGATAAGTTTCGAATAGAGGTTATTATAACTGCGTTTCAAATGTTGACATTAATTTATATTTGCTTGATTTCTTTTGCACTCAAAATCAAAAGTATTATGTTAGTTTTCTTGTGTTTCTGTGATGATTTTGTGGTTTTATTGTGGAGTTATTCTGATAGTGATGATTTTGTTGACATTCAATATTATTGTTGATTTTTATTAATATTGTGGTAATTTTGAGAAGGTATTGCGATCATATTTTGGTAATATTGTGGTAATATTATCCTATTATTCTAGTGATATTATAATAGTTCATGGTGTTTTGTAAGTTATATTGTGATTGTATTGAGGTGAGATTAAAATAGTGTTTTGTTTATACTGTGGTGTTCTTGTGATGGTATTGTGATGCTTTTGTGGTGTATTAAGGTGATTTTGTATTGGTATTGTCCTATTATTTTGGTGGTATTGTAGTAATTTGTAGTGTTATTAGAGCGATATTGTGTTTGTATTGAGATGGGATTAAAGTTGTATTTTGTTCATATTATGATAGTTTTGTGGTGTTATTGGAGTGGTATTATAGTTGTATTGTGGTGATGTTGTGGCTGTATTGAGATGTGATTGGGGTTATATTTTGTTCATATTGTGTTGGTTTTATGGTGCTTATGTGGTGCTATTGTGGAAGCATTGTGATGATTTTGAGGTGGTATGAAGGTGATTTTTTGGTTGTATTGTCTTATAATTTTTGTGGTATTATAGTAGTTTATGGTATAATTGAAGTGGTATTGTGGTTTTGTTAATGTTAGATTGAGGTTATATTTTATTCATGTTTTTTGTGGTTTTGAGGCATTTAAGCAGCCTTATTATGAAGCCATTGTTATGATTTTGTGGTGGTATAAGGGTTTTGTGGTTGTATTGTCCTATAATTTTGGTGGTATTGTAGTAGCTTCTAATGTAATTGTAATGATATTGTGGTCAATTTGAGACGAGATTGAGGTTATATTTTGTTCATATTGTGGTGGTTTTGAGGTGTTTAAGTGGTATTATTATGGAGGTATTGTAATAATTTTGTGGTGATATTAAGTTGATTTTGTTGCACTATTGTTCTATAATTTTAGTGGTATTGTAGTAGTTTCTTGTGTTATTGGAGTTGTATTGCGGTGGAATTGAGGTTGTATTTTGTTCATATTCTGGTGGTTTTTGTCGTTAGTGTTATTGTGATGATTTTGTGGTGGTACTAAGGTGATTTTGTCGTAGTATTGTTCTATAATTTTGATGATATTGTAGTAGTTTCTGGGGTTATTAGAGTGGTATTGTGGTTGTATTGTAGTGAGACTGGGGTTGTATTTTGTCCATACTGTGGTGGTTTTTAGGTGTTTATGTTGTGTTATTATAGAGGTATTCTGATGATTTTTGGTGATATTAAGGTTATTTTATAATGATATTGTCCTATAATTTTAGTGTTATTGGAGTGGTCTTGTGGTGATATTGTGGTTGTATTGTGATGTTATTGTGGTGGTATTATGATGTTATTGGAGTTGTATTGTGGTTGTACTACGGTGACATTATGGTTGTATTATGATGTTTTGTGGTAGTATTGTGGCGGTTATGTGGTGGTGTTTTACTGGCGTTTTTATGAAGTTTTTTTATTTTTTGGGCATTTTTATGTTATTATGATGCTATTTTGTGATATTAATTAGGATCATATTTTTCAAGATTTGTGCTTATAGTTTAGTGATTTCCATACTTAACCATGTTTAAACTATTATATAAATGTGTAATTTGGTAAGACTAGGAATGTTGGTAATGATCCAATTATAGCATTGCTTGACACTATTATGTACAATTAAAATAAGCATATAATCTATATTGTGTTTATGCACATCATATTGTTTTTATTGCTCGAAAGAACCACAGTAGTTTTTAGCTGAATTTGAGGAAAATTAAGTCGAAGGACTTTTTATTTGGTAAAGCTTGTTTCAAGAAGTTGAAGTTCACGAACACGGTAAAGTTCAAAAAGGAGAAATGAAGATTGGTTGTCCAATAATGATTAAATATGAAGTTGATGTTGAAGGCAACTGAACAACTAAAAAATGTATAGAAAACCATAACACTCCTCAGAGAAGCTTGATGATAAGCATCTTCTGCGTTCCAATAAAAATATAAATGAAACCACTATAGATATGCTCAGATCGCTGATAGAATTAGGGATTAGAGCTAGGATGTATTCAAATTTCTTGTTACAGAAGTTGAGGGAGTATAGAAACTTGGATGCACGAAGAGAGATGCCTTCAATTTCATTCAAAAGAGAGAAGAGCTAAAATTAAAAATGGTGACACTAATTCTATATTAAAATTTTTTACTGAGAGACGAGCTGAAGATAATATGTTTACGTGAGACTTCCAAATTGATGAGTGCGGTAGGTTGATGAGCTTTTTTGGAGTAATGACACGTCTAGGCTTGATTATATGACTACTTTGAGGATGTCGTTATTTTTTATACAAGTTATACACTAAATAAATATAACATATGTAGTGCTTCTTTTGTTAATGTGAACCATCATTGGCAAAATATTTTCTTTAGAGTTGGTTTTTTCTTGAACAAAATGATTGATTCGCTCAACAAGCTGTTTAATACAATTATTCATATAATGAATGATAAACATTTAATAACAATCTTTAGTGAGTAGGATCAAACAATAACAAGAGTTATAGACAATTCTCAACCATATACACGTCATAGATTATGCCAGTGACATATCTTCAAGAAATTTCTTTCGAAAGTGCATTGTGGTGTGGGTAATTAGGCAGTCAATGACATGTTCTACAAATGCATGAGATGCAATAAAATAAGCAAATTTCTTTCGAAGGTACATTCAGGTGTGGGTAATAAGGTAGTCCGTAAATAATATTTATCATGGTAACTCCAGGCCAACAAGCTCTATTACTGATTGTTTTGAGACTTGAAAATGTCATGAAAGTATGGAGATGAAATGAAAAGGGCGAGAATTTCAAATGTGCTTAATATGTAATTGCTCCCGTTGCTAAAAGTAGTCCAATGTTGAGGTAGGTAGCTTAATTTTATGAAATGAAACAGTATTCAATGTTCGAGAAAGAGTTCTTACATGGACGTGTGGTCTTATTATAGAATTCTTTGCAAATAGTGCTTCAAAATTTTATATTAAAAATTTGGATAGTTAGGGGACAGGCAAACCTTTGATTATAACTTTGAGAAGTCTAATTCTAAAATAGGTTGTAGTTATAAAAAAAAAATTAAAATGATGGGGTTATTATTTGCCCATTGTCTACGAGTTTTCAGCTTGAAAAATATAACGAATATACCCGATAAATATCTCCTATTGTGATGGTATGTTCATGCTAACAGGGACATTCATTAAGGTTATGGATATAGATATCTCAAAGAGGCACAAGTGAGGAATGGTTATTCAAGTGGTCTCATATTTGGCACCCACATTCATAAATTTTCATAAAAAAATAGTACCAAAGCACAAGGAAATGATGAAGCTAAGCAATGTATGTTAGAATCATTGAAAAAATTAACCATTGATGTTAATGGCATATTAAGTGGGAGAGCACCACAGTCGATGCAAAAAAAAAAAAAATAAAATAAAAAAAATCCAGCCAATAATGAATGCAATGTAAAATTGAAGGAGCCAGTGAAGATGCGCCCAAAAGAAATATCTAATTTCATATTAAAAGGGAATTGTGAAAAAAAAAATAAAAGAGTCAAAAGTATATATTCTTGTATTCGTTATCAGTTTTATTATACGTAATATTAAGATTCTCTAACTTAACTCTATTTTTTAATATAGAAAAGAGAAAAAACCTTCATCAAACCAATAACTAGTTGCTTCCCAATGGGATGCAAATTTGTGTGCAATGTCGGGTTGTTTCATGTAGGTATGTAACATAAATTGAACATCATTAATTTTTTTTATTGGTATACTTTCTTAAACATTTACTCATGATTACTGCAACATAATAGAAATTGTATACATCTGTAGTGCACTGCAACCCACACGAACATATATCCGTTTGATGATGGATTCCATTAAAGAGTGTATAACATAGCACTGACGAAACATGCGAATTCGTAGTTGTTCTTTTGCATATTTTTTTAAGTTTTTCTTGTCATCTATATAATATTTTTGGATAAATTTTTGTTAAGCTGCAGTGGAAGTTGAAAGATGAATAAATATTAGTATAATATTAGAATTCACGTGTATTAGTTGTCGAACTAATAGTTACATAGAAAATAAAATCAGTTTAAAGCCATCACAATATCAACAATTAGTTAAAATCAGTTACAGAGCAGACAATGCCCATAAATAAAGTTCATACACGAATTCAACTCTAAATTTTGGCATTTCTTCCCGCCAACCGAATTTACTATTTCAATTAACTTTATCAATGCATACTAATGATTTGATATACTTGCATACAAACATGCCACAGTCGACACTGTTCATTTATGTAGGGTGCCTCTAGCCATATCAACTGTTCGTTTTTAAGGATTGTGCCATAAAACTTTCGTGACATTTTTAACAAATAAATAAGTTGCAATGTTTCAAGTCGAATTAAAATGCGCAGTTAATGAAAAAGGATATGAACTGAAAAATGAGGCACTGAACTTCTGATGAAGATACTTACAACACTGTGGGTGATTTCATTGTGCGTCATATTGGGAATTGAATCATATAATCGCCACTTTTTAGCTTTCAAATCCTTCACCAACAAAATCCAGTGATCTTTATTCACAATAAAAATCTGAGCTTTTTGACATTTTCTTTTGTGATGTGTTTTACAAACATTAAGTTGTTTGTCTTTATATATCTACATAAAATGACACAAATGTCATCACGAAAGAAGTATACAAATAAATGTTATGTTAACTTTACTAGATATATTTGAACTTGAATAATTAACCAACGCAGTGATGATACATATAGGGACGGTCCGTACAATGATGGTGATTTAATCTTTTTTTTCTCTATTAAAAGTATAAAAACATTAACATATTTGTTTGCAAACCAATTATTTGTCAGAATATCATCCATACTAGAACGACTAATTACTACGTGTCTAACATGAATCATAACATCATTCCTGCAGTGTCAACACATATTACATTTGAATTAAATATAAGAGTATTGTCTGAAATAATTGAAAAATGTGTACGTATACTAACTTATCACTGTATCTCGTACAACATTGATCAATTAATTGTTGTCATTCATGTGCCATTTCTATTCTCCTAGAAAAATCTACAACTTTTTTAGCTGGATGAGGCTACATAACCAAAAACTAACTATTTTTAATGTCAACTTAAATGTTATGATACACATTACTTGTAGTTATTTTTTTATAATCATGTGCGTGAAAAACATCTTTTTTATTCTCTTTGACATCTCCCTCATCATTAGTGATTGTAATACAAACATACTTTTGGGATTCCACAACATCTTTTATTCTTTGCTGCTCTACTTGTTCAACTTCTGCAAGAAACCTCTCCCCACTAAGAGCTGGAGTATCGGTGTCAATTGATATTTAAACATTTGATTGAACATCTAAAAATTTGGTTGTTCTCATCTTCAACTCAAATACTATATAAGGAGAACTCAGTTTTATTTTCCTCTGCTTTGTCTGGTCTTAATCCTCAAGATTATACTGCCCATGGTGGATTAATATGTTTCTTTCTTCATTTTACTCACCTCCAATACCATTATTCAGTTTTCAAATTTATTAACTTCACTATGGAGCTTTGTTACTTTTATTAAATTAGATACTTTGCTAGTAATTGATCCTTAAAATTTAGAAAGACTTTTCTCTTGAGCTCTTAAAAATTGAATAATTTCTTTCAAAACTTGTGTTGACGGCTGTACACTTTGGTTGTGGGGTGTTGTTTCTTGCAACAAAAGAAGCAATACCAAATGAAATTAATGATTGTGTGTGAATAAGTTTCATGGGTGATGGATCATGGCATTTTAATTGGACTGAGTTGCTCTTCAATTGAAGGAGCGAGCAAGACATGTTCGTCTTTCAAATAAAAAAAAAACCGCAAACCTATAATGATCAATCATTTCAATCAGACATTAACTAAATTTTCCAGAAAGAAGAAAAACATCACATGAGAGAAATACGTACTCAAGGTTGAGATGTTTAAAAGTTTGATGTATCGATAATAAGCTCCATCTCACATTTATTCGCTACCTCAACATGCGAGGCTTGGCATTGGGTGCAACATGAGTATCTAAAGACATATGCTCATAAAACCAGAGCTATGTAAAAGTTAAAACATAACATGTTTTGATTAAAAAAAGAAATTTTAAATGATATAAACATCATACTATTTGTGAGCAGAAAAACAAATCCATTAATATATCCTTGTGAATGATTCTGCCTCAATTTTGTGATGATGATATTCACTTGGTCAATAATAAACTCATAAACTACAGTAGACAAATTAAATTCAGAAAATGAATATACATTCTTAGCAAAAGTATAAAGCCCTTTGGGCACACTAAAGTTGCTAAAAGAAAATAATAAGTTAGGTACAAAAACTTATAAAAAATTCATCAAAGGGTATTGAATACTCCTCGGATGAAACCTTAACTAAGTCATTCATTATCTGTATTGAAGATACACCACGTGAGGGAGGTTTATCCCAATAGACTTTTTCTCCTCTGTTAAGCATGTCTGTCAATAAGACAACTTGGTTGGAGCTTAAACTTAATTCTTTCCAGCCCATCCTGAATACCCATTGCTCAACTTACCAAAAATTTAGGATGTGCATTGTTAGGACATTATCTTGTAAATATGGAGTCAAATTGAAAAATTGAAATACATTTAAATCTTTTAGGGTGTTTACAATTTCCTCAGCTAGGGTATGTTTAACCAAATTAAGAACAGATCTTTCCATAGATGGTACAGTTTAAAATCCTTAGGTTCAAAATCCTACAAAAAAAGACAATACAAAATAAACATTTTGTTAATGCCAAATATATTCATAACAACACCACTTCAGTACCTAAACATGAATGCAAAAATAGAAAAACACCAATACCAATTGCAGAGCAATGTCATAATAGCAACAACAAATATTTCCATAATAACCCCACTTCAATACCACAATATCACCATAATACAATCAAATTAGCACCCTAATAACACCAAATCAAAAACATGAAACAATATAGATATCACCATAATAACACCAACACAACAAACACAATGACACCAAAATGTCCATAATAACACTGCAATATCTCTATAATATGACCAAATTAGCATCTTAATAATACCAAATCAAAACCATGATTAAACATAGATATTACCATAATAACACCGACTTAATAATCGAATAACATTAAAGTATGTCAATAATACCACCAAAATATGTTTAGACACATTAACACACTAATAACATCAACATATGTCCAGGATACAACATAGTATCACCATAATAACATCAAATCAATAATAGAATAATATTATGTTACCACAAAAATGATCAATTTATTCAAACTAAACTGAAATAACACCAACTCAACAACAAAATACCACCAAGTTGTTTTTAAAATAACACAATTACCACAAGATCACCAAAGTCGAACCAAATTACCACCATAATATCAACAAATCAACACTAAAATGACATAATATAAACACTAATAAATAAATAAAATAACATCCACTATACACCACTAAATAATCAGGATATCACAAAAATACCCCAATTAAAACACCAAACTAAAATCATAATACCACCAAATTACCCATAGAATAACACCACATTACCACCATAAAAACACAAATATAGCTGCAAAATACCACCAAAATTTCCTCCAAAACACCACAACATTACCCCAATAAAACCATTTCACTTCAGAATAACACCTAATGTGGAGTTAATGTGCTTCAATTCTAGCGGTATTATATTTAATTTGTGCTGGTTTTGAGTTAGTATTGTGGTGTTATTACTGTGATAGTATTGTGATATTATTAGTGTGGTAATATGGTATTATTGTGATACAAATGTGATTGTATTGTGGAGTTATTAGTGTGGTAGTATGACAGTACAATGCTAGTTTAATAGTAGTAATCTACTGTTTCGTTCGTAGTAAGTCCTGCAACCATAATATTGTGGTATTAAGATGAATATTTTCTCTTCAACTACTAAATCATCATTCCATATGGTTAATTTAAAAGTCAAGTCATCGAACAAAACAGGTAAAACATATATGAGGCAATGTTCATCTCAGTGTCATATAGTCAAAACCATAAGGAATAAACTTTTGAATGCAACTACAACCATACGTCTAATTTATGTGGATGCTCTCTGTCAGCAAGAGTTATTTCGGAAAAACCTAAACATCACAATATCTTATATGACGAGAGATTGGGACTGTGAATGCTTCTTGTCTAGCGACTGACAATGTGAGGGATTTCAAATGAGTGAAACCCTAACTATCAAAATTGCTGGTGAAAACCACTCTGCGAAATTCTACGCGATGGCGATAGAAGAATATAGAGATTAAAGAGACACATGAGATTTTATTTTTGAAGGATTGGGCTGGGTTTCTAGCCAAAATATGCCTTTTTCACCTTTTTCTTAATTTTTTTTGATTTTTTTATTTTATTTTGAGTTGGTCCAGCCCTTTACTCGTGATAGATGATGCAATATTTTTTCTTGAGAGAGATATAATTTGGGAGCACCAAAAACAAGCATTTTTCTTCTATGTCACGCCGAAAAGCAAATGAATTACTGTCCATGGTTTTCCGCGGATACTCGAAGGACCACCGGGCTTATGGTCTTCTTTCTCCCAAGCACACCGACACAAACGAGAGGTGGCCTGCGGGCATCGGGAGGGTTACCGCCAGGCAAAGCAGGCGAGCGAACCGAAATCCCTCCCATCTCCTCTTCTTCCTGGGTGGGACGCAGCACTCTCTCTTCCCTTCGGCCACATTTCCTACCCGATCCACTTAAGCAAGAAAAAGGGGTGACGTGACCGCTCTCCTGCGAGAAACCTCTCTTCCACTCCAGCCGAAGCCCTCTCCCTTGGACGCAAGCCAAGACCAAGAGCAGCTCCTCATCTTTTGGTTTTCCTCAAGCGAGCAGCAACAAGAGAGGGCGTCAGGCCCCGTATCCCCCTTTCCTAACCCTATCAAGCCTCCGTGTCAACTTCCCTAGCTTGTCTTGAACTCACTGTCACCGTGCTCATGCCGCTGCGCCTCGCCTCGATGTGCAGGCATTTAGCGGATCCCTAACTTATCACACTCGAACACTTAGCGACCGGTCATATCAGCCGTCGAAACCTCAGATATTCTCGCTGACCGCCACTCTGTCTGCTCGTGCCTTAAGCAGAGCAGGAGATCCCTATGTTCACCTCTCTCATACGCCAGACCCGCCTCAAGCCCTTTTTTCCTCTTTCTGTTACCCCTAACTAGCCCAGCTTGTCGCTACAGCTGCGTAAAACGCTGCCCGACCACTCGACCCCGACGATCTCCTGTCATCTTTCCACCATAAGGTATAAATTCTTCTGATTCATATTTCTGTCATTACATTCTATCAGATCATGCAAGAAAATCTCATCTTTCGAGTTTTCATTTGTTGGATCGTCATAAGTGCATTATTTACTGTGTTGTGACAAACTCATGAGCATTTGAGCTTCACTTGGATATCAAATATGATCAAAGCAAATTTCATATAATTATATGCACTGAAATATCACATAAAAGCTTATGAGCTTTGAATAAACATTTCTATGTATGCATCACATTAAGTAATCTTCATAAAAATGAGATCAGTCACAATGTACTAAAAAGCTTGTCTAGTTTAGCTTCTTAATTGAATTATTATGCATTTCTACTCATGCACATCCCATGTGCCTTTGGCTTCGCTTGGATATCTTAACTTGCACATCACATGATTTTAATCGCAGCTTCGGTGATTTTCATGCATCATAGCAATAATGTGGTAGGTGTTGCAAATTGCATTGTGCGTTGATTTTGACACGACAATTGCTTGCATTGCTTGTGTGTGTGTGTGTCACTATGCTAATGCTTGTATTCTTTTATGTTATTTGGGAGTGTTAGGTAAAATAAATAAACAATTATTTTAGGTGGGCCAATATATGTAAATAAATGTGTTATTTATGTTATCTAAAATTAATATGATCTAATAAAGTATAGGTTTATGGGTATTAAAAAGTTTAAAATATGGTCAAAATTATGTATAGAGACCTATTTGTACTTATCAAATTTTATGATGAACAAAATTGGAATTACAAATGTAATGGAAATAACTACTCATGAATAGTTTATTTAAATGATCATAGCTCTTATTTCATGTATGTAAGCGTCTCTTCACTTTTTTCAAGAGAAAGAAAGATTTCATTTTACTTGGAATCCCATCAGCAGAAAAGATTTATGAACATACATCGATTTGGAAGACAACAATTAGGGCTGTCAAAATGGCTTGTTGTTCGCGAACAATTTGCGTTCTACTTGTTAAGAAGTTTGTATTCAATTCGTTTGCTAGGCGTTTATATATGCTACAGTGGTTCACAAACCTTTCCTACGCTGCCGCCCTCACTGGTGATAACCCCGCCAAACCCTTGACTTGTTAAGAAGTTTGTGTTCAATTCGTTTGCTAGGCATCTATATATGCTACAGTGGTTCACAAACCTTTACTACGTTGCCGCCCTCACTGGTGATAACCCCGCCAAACCCTTCTATGCTATAGTGGTTCACAAATGCAGCTCCCTTTTACACCTCGCAGATAGTTCGATATTCCTACAGATGTACCATGATTCTGTTGCAGGGCATGAAGATTGCAATCTTATCAAAAAAGTAAAAAAAACGAGCAAACCAACAATATTCTTCTCTGATGTTGAAATTTCAACTCCTGCAGAGAAATACAAATTTACACTAGTTGGAAAGTTCAATTAGGTTACCCTAAGATGGAGATTATCAGGAAGGTTTTTGAAGATTTCAAACTGGTTGGGGATTGACAGGTGGGTCTTTTCGACGGAAGACGTGTTATGATACAGCTGAGCATAAAAGAAGATTACACAATGATCTTCTTAAAGAAATTCATAACAATTGAGGGCAAAGGAAAAACATATGAAATTGCTCAATTGAACCCCTAATTTTAATCTCAGTTAAGAACCCCCAATAGCGTCTATCTGGTTCTCATTACCTGAACTTAAGCTTTAATTCTTTGACCTACCTATTTTATATATAGTTGAGACTATCTTTGGAAAACCTTTGCAGTAGACTTACCTATATTTCATTTCTCAAGGCCCTCTAGTGCAAAAATTTTGATTGAAAGAGATATTACACTACCAGATGTAAATGAAGTCTGACTTGGCTTTGCTCACAATGGTTATTGACAAAAAATCATTATGGAACAAAAACCTTACTATTGCAAGCACTGCAAGATGTTTGGACACCCGCAAGAGAAATGTTTCAGATTGCACTCACAAGCAGGAACATGCTATTAGTGCACCTCACGTGCCTGAACGCGCTCCCAACAAACCTGATGACAACCAACCTGAGGAGAGAATCACTACAAGGTAGGAGTTGGCCCCTGAGATCCCTTCTCCTGACCATACTACAACGGAGGACCAAAAATCAGGATAGCCACACAACTCCTATTCAGGAAGCATCAGGTGCAGAGATGACAATTCACACTTCACATACACTGAAAACTATCGCTGTGGCAACGACTGTCTTTTAAATCTTGCCCATACCCAATGACTGCGTGATTATGATTTTTAAAATGACTCTTTGGTCTCGAAAAGCTCATGTTCGGCCCGCCAAACAAATGAGTTGAACACGAATAGTGGTATTTTTTAATTAGCTTAACACAAGCTAAGTCCAAGCTCACTCGTGTTCTGCTCGTTTACACCTCTAACGATAATCCATAACAAAAAGAAATCATGAATCAATGCATGCTTCCGTGCTTTAGTTTTTTTTCACTTAATGATTTGACATAGAAGATCTTTTGTTTTATGAATCAACTCTTTGGTTTGTGATTCCGCTAAAATTTTCCAATAAGTGGTTTAGAGTCAACTCCATGTTAAATCATTAAGAATCAAGTTATTTACTTATTTATTTTAAGTTTAATTTTCTTAGATTTACGTATGACTTTTGACGAATGTTAATTTTGAATCAAGTTTTTGAAGATATTTTATGTTATTGGTTATGTAAATTCAAGAAAATTTTATTTTTCATAATAATATAATGGTTTATTGTTGTTATATTATGAGTCGGAAAAGAATTAGATATACTTTTTTGGGATAAAAATTTGCATATAAGCCTTTCAAATGGGATTTTTTTTTTAAAACACCAAACTTTGAATTTCATACTTTAAGATCTGTCATGAAATAGTTCTAACGGAATTGTTGTGCTGCGACACTTCTTTAGTAATTTTGCAGCACTATTTTGTAATAGTAATTTTTGTTATAGTATTATAATAATTACTGTAATATTTTTCCTTTTCCAGAAATAATGGTTTTTTAGTTTTTTAGTATTTTAAAATAATTAATTGAAACAATATGCATTCAAAATAGCTTCTCTTATGGACATTAATTAATTTAAGATGTTTAGACAGTTGTATAAATTTAAGTTATGCAGATATTAATTTACCCAAAGGAATATCAGTATTTGAACATATTTAAATTCATATATGTGGTGATAAATATGTAACAATAATTCAATTTATTGAGTAAATAATAAGTGAATCCAATGATTTGGTTTATTATTTAACATGATTTATTTTTAATAATTGATCACTACACCATGAATATCACTTACGAATGAATATTTCTTTTCAAAGACTAAATATTAATGTTGTGTCTAGTATTCTTATGATGAGGTTAACCATTATTTAAATCTTGCTCATATTTTTTTTTGGACTTTTTTGTGAATATATGATTTTATATTATGTACAGTTACTGCATCTAATACATCAATGCCTGCAAATCTTAATTCCATTCTTATGTTGAATGGAACTAACTTTAAGGATTGGAAAGATAGTATATTGATTGTTTTCGGTTGCCTTGATCTGAACGTTGCACGTAGGATTGAATGTCCCACTACCGCTGATCAAAGTTCCATTGAGGATAAAAGAGGAACTTAAGAAATGGGATTGTTCAAATCACATGAGTCTCATGATCATCAAGCGAGACATTCCAGAAGTATTTAGAGACATTGTGTCTGATGAGGTTGATACAACTAAAGGTTTCTTTGAGGCTATTGAGAAATGTCCTGCCAAGAATGATAAGACTCAAACAAACATGCTTTTAGCAAGTTTGATTTCAATGAGATATCAAAGTAAATGAAACATAAGGGAGTACATAATTGAAGATGTTTCATATTGCTTCAAAACTAAAGACACTAGAGTTGGATATTTCTGAGGATCTTTTGTGCAATTAGTTTTGATTTCTCTTTATGCACAATTCAGTCAATTCAAGGTCAGTTACAACTGTCAAAAGGATAAATAGACTCTCAATGAGCTCATTTTTCATTGTGTGCAAGAGGAAGAAAGGTTGAAGCAAGAAAAGACTGAAAACTCTCATTTGAGTAGCATCTCTAAGGATAATAAAAAAAAAGACTGAAGAATAAAGAAGCTGCTAAAGGTCCAGCTCAAAAGAAATAAAATAAAAAAAAGAAACTAAAAAAAATCAGATAGTTTCTTTTGTGGTAAGTTTGGACATATAAAGAAGGATTGTACCAAATATAATGTTTGACGAGCAAATTAATGTACACTTCTCAATTTGGTTTGCTCTGAAGCTAATTTAGCCTTAGCATCAAAGCACACTTGGTGGATTGATTCAGTTGCCACCATTCATATAAGTGCGTTTATGTAGGGTTTTTTGAGCTACTGAAAGCCAATTGATGATGAAAGATTCATCTATGTGGGCGATGGTAAAAAAAATGAATTTGAAGCTACAAGACATTTTAGATTATTGTTATGTACTTGTTATTAATAGGATTCGAAAGACATTTTTGTTGTATTGTCATTTAGATGAAATTTAGTTTCTATTTCTGGTTTGGAGAAATTTAGAAATACTTGTTCATTTGGAAAAAAACCCGTTCAGTTTCTTAAAATTCATATTTTATTGGTACTGGTTATTTATGTCACCAAATAATCTATACTTGCTCGATACAATTTATTTTTATAATGAAGCCTTGCATGTTAATACCCGTGGCATAAAACATAAATTAGTTGATAATAATTATGATGTGCTATGACATAAGCAATTAGGTTATATTTCAGAAAGAAGGCTGAAAAAACTTGTGCCAGATGAAATTTTTGATTTCCTTGTCTTCATTGATTTTGAAGTTTGTGTTGACTCTATTAAAGAGAAACAAATCAATAAAAGAGGGCAATGTACTAATAGAGCTTCAGACGTCTTAGAATTGATACAATACAAATATTTGTGCACCATTCATAACAATTTCTTTCGATATGGCTACATATATCTCATACATGAAAGATCAATCATTAGACGTGTTCAAATCATATAAGGCTGAGGTTAAACTTCAACTCAACAAAAGAATTAAAAATGTTAGATCTGACCGTGGTGGTGAATACTATTGCAGATATGACAGTTCAGGTGAACAACTTCCCGGGCCATTTGACAAATACATGGAGGAATGCGGGATAGTCCCTCAATATGCCAGGTCATCTAGCATGAATGATGTTGTTGAGAGACGAATTCAGACACTTAAGAATATGGTGAGGAGTATGATATGTCATTCTACCTTATCCGAATCCCTCTGGGATGAAACACCTAAGACTGCAACTTATTTTCTTAATAGAGTACCAACTAAGACAACAACCAAAACTCCATTTGAACTTTGGACTGACAAAATACCTAGCCTTAAGCTTTTCATACTTAGGGTTGTCTAACTGAGGCAATACCTTTCAGGCCAAATGAAAAGAAATTATACTCTATAAAACAGTGAGTTGTTACTTTGTTGGTTACTCTGAATAATCAAAGAGGTATAAATTTTATGATTCTACTATTAAGGCAATTTTTGAAACAGGAAATGCAATATTCTTTGAGGATGTTAACTATGGGTGATGACATAAGGTTAAAGATTGTTTTTATAGCGGATTTTGATCAACTGAAATCAGTTACTATTCCTATAATTGATTCTGATAATATTCAGTTGTATGTTATTGTCACTGATCAAATTGCAATTACGATCAACAAGACAAAGTCGTTGAACCCCTTGAGGTACAAACTCAATACTCTCAAGAACAACCATCACAAGAACTTGGGCTATTAAAGAGACCCGCTAGACAGAAAAGAAGTGCTATTCAGATGATTATATAATATTTCTCCAATAGCATGATGATAACATTGAATTGATGGAAGATGATCCCATCAATGTCCATCAAGCCATGCAAAGCACAAACTCTCAAAAGTGGATTGATGCCATGAATGAAGAATTCAAGTCCATGCACAATAAGGTTTGGGATTTTGTTCCATTACGTGAAGGTACTAATCCTATTGGTTATAAATGAATATTTAAAACCAGGAGGGATTCGAAGGGTGATGTAGAATGATATTACTTGTCTTGTTGCAAAGCACTTTACTCACAAAGAAGACATCAATTATAAAGAGCCTTTCTCTCTAGTTTCTATGAAATGCTCTTTTAGGATAATTATGACACTTATATGATAGAGTCAGATCAGATGGATGTTAAGACAACATTTCTAAATGGTGATAGTAATGAAATGATTTATTAGATCAGATGGATGTTAAGACATTTCTAAATGGTGATAGTAATGAAATGATTTATATGATATAGCCTGAAAACTTTATGCGGGAGATGCAAAGAGGACAGTTTGCAACTTAAATAAATTCATCTACGGGCTCAAGCAAAAGCAAGCTTCTCGTCAATAGTATCACAAATTTCATCAAATGATAATTTCATTCGGTTTTAGGATGAATACTATAGATAATTGTGTATACCATAAGTTTAGTGGGAGTGAGCGTATTTTTTTGATGACGTATGTTGATGATATAGTGCTTCCTACCAATGATATATGCATACTGAACGAAACATAGAGGTTTTTATCAAAGTACTTTGAAATGAAAGATCTTGGGGACACCTGTTTTGTGTTTGGAATCATAATATATCGAGACCCTTCTCAGTGTATTCTTGGGCTATCACAAGAGAGCTATATTGGGAAGCTCTTATAAGATTTGGCATGCAAAATTGTAAGTCAGGAGATACCCCTATAGCTAAAGGAGATAAATTTACTTTAAGTTTGTGTCTTAAAAATAACTTCGAGTCTAAGGAAATGGAAAAGGTTCCTTATGCATCAGCTGCTAGGAGTCTAATGTATGCTCAAGTTTGCACACGTTTGTATCTAACATATATTGTTGGAATTTTGGGTAGATATTTGAGCAACTTTGGAATGGATCACTGGAAAACAACAAAATGGGTTATGCGGTATTTACAAAAAAACAAAAGATTACATGCTCACGCATAAAAGATTAGACCAACTTGGGATCATTATCAGATTTTGGTGGATGTCAAGATAATCGTCGATCAACTTCGGGCTATTTTTATCTGCTTGCTGGAGGAGCTATTTCTTTGAGGAGTGCTAAAGTGTCACTGATAACTTCTTCCTCTGTAGCAGTAGAGTTTATAACATTTTATGAAACATTCAATCATGAAATATAGTTGTGAAACTGTCACTGGGTTGCATATTGTAAAAAGCATAGAATTACTACTTAAATTATTTTGTGATAATAAATCTACAATATGTATTCCAATAACAAAAAGAGTTCTTCAAAATCAATTTATATTGAGATTAAGTATCTTGTTCTTGTTAAAAAGAAGAGTTCAAAATGGTCAAATGTCTATAGAACACATTGACACAAACTTTGGGATTGCTGATCCGCTCACTAAAGGAATTCCACCCAAGGTCTTTCATGAGCATACTGCTCATATGAGTGTTAATTACTTAATAATATATAATTTTAGTGGGAGTTTGTATTTGAATGCTATTTTCTTTTAAATATATAGACATTGTGTGTTTTTTGCAGAAATAAAGAATTCAGTTCAGTTTTTACTCTATTTTGATTCGGTTTTGATCTCATTAAAGTTTTACTTTGAACTAGTTGAAATTATTCATGTATGAATCACATTGCATGTAAGTTTCATGCTACACATTCATATTTGATCTATTTATTTGATTACATTGATCTATATGATCATTAATGGGTCTAGTCACGTTATATTTGTCATGAAGGTCGTTTTGGTCCTATATTGATATAGTTAATGAACGAGATTGTTAAAGAATGCCCTTATAAATGATAGTGAAGTTTGAACTTACTAAAATAAACACATTTTTAAGGTAACATATGTGGCCCAAGTGGGAGATTGCTAGATAAAATAAATAAACAATTATTTTATGTGGGCCAATATATGTAAATAAATGTGTTATGTTATTATAAAATTAAGCCTCATTAATGTGATCTAATAAAGTATAGGCTTATGGGTATGAAATGTGGTGAAAATTATGTGTAGAGTTCTATTTGTATTTTTTTAATTTTATGATGTGCAAAATTGGAAGTGCAATTGTCATGGAAATAACTATCCATGAGTAATTATCTTAAAGGGTTATAGTCCCCATTTCATGTGTGTAAGTGTCTCTTCATTTTTTTCAAGAGAAAGAGGTATTTCTTTTTATATGGAAAAGTGTCTCTTCATTGTTTTCAAGAGAAAGAGGTATTTCTTTTTATATGGAATCCCATCAACAGAAGAGATCTTGGAACACACGTTGATTTAGAAGATAATAACCCATAAGAGTAAGAAATAATGAATCAAGGTAAGATCTTGTGTTTCATGAATCAACTCTTTGGTTTGTGATTCCGCCAAAATTTTCCAACGGTGAGATGTATTGATTCGAGTGGTCTAGTTGACTAGAGTATGGCTGAGGTATTTTTCTTTTTTTTTTAATAGCCCGCATTTTTTGTTACGATTGAGCACATACTACATCGGACTCCTTATTTTTTACCTATATTTAGGTCTGGTAGGGTGAGAACTCAGGTTACTAAGTTTTACCTTAAGGGCGAGAGCAGCCCTTCTTTAATATTGCGCAAGGGGGTCTTTTAATTATATATCAACAATTCTTATTTGCTCTCTCTCTCTCTCTCTCTCTCTCTACACACACACACACAACCAAAGAGTCCTGATTATAGCATGTAAAACATATCATTAAGAATTTAACTTCTATCCATAAGCAATTTTCTAGTCTGATGTTAACTTATTGCTATAAAATTTTTGAAGATGAGTAGATGATACTTTAAATAATAAAAAAAGAATTCCACCGCTAGCTCAAGCAAAGAGTTTATCTATAGCCCACATGAAAATTGACTAAACTAATCAAGAAAGAAGCTTTCAGTCCAATGCAACCATGCCTACCATGCACAAGTGGTGCAATTGAATTTCTAAACCCATTTGGCTCTAAATTTTAAAAGATAAACTATGCAAATGTCTAAAAATTCAGTAAACCTCATGATGTTACATTCACAGCCATGGGACTCCTGACATTGTGCTTCCCATCTGACCAAATAAGCATGCCAAAGGAGTATCCTTTTCCCAACCTTCCTATAGTAGAATTGAAGCATACCTTAAATTCCTTCTCCTCTCCAACTTCCTTGAACTGCATAACTTGAGGCTCTACTGAAATCAATATACCCTTAGGAGCTTTGATCTTCACCCTGTAAGTTCCAGGTAATCCAACATTCTTCAAATTGCGGGTCACAGTCATTGTTTTGTTGAGGCTCGGAATTGCAAATGAGGGGTTATTCATATTCTCTACCACCATTTTTTTCATTGAACATTTGTAAGGATTGCCAGTTAATTTTAGAATTTGCGTTGAGTTATATCCAAAGGAACATATAAAGTTCACGTAGTCTTCAACGCCCATATCATAGATAAGTCCTGGATCCATTGCACGGTTTGGTTGTATTTGTCCAGCTCCATAGGCAAATGGTGTGGCCTCTACTCCTGTGCCATCATCCTTCATCGGCTTTCCAGTGTTATCCCTGGTTCTCGCTGTAAACATTACAGTTAAGTTAGACTGTAAATAAATGGAGTTAGCTTGTACTATCATAATCTGCATTGATTCTTAATAACAACGTGCTTCAACATCAATTTTTTTGTGATTCATGGTTAATATATCACTGTCTAGAGTTATGTAATCTCTCTCTATAAAAAAAAAAAGGTAAAATAGAAATTGTATCAGTATACCTGTTGTCATGATGGCTGATCTAATGGCAGCTATGCTCCAATGAGGGTGTAGTTTTCTGAGGAGTCCTATGGTGCCAGCTACATGAGGGCATGCCATTGATGTACCTGACATGAAGTTAAATGGCCCTCGCCTGGTGTCGTACTTTGATTCTGAGATGGGTATGGCTTTAGGGAATGAAGCTAAAACCTGAACTCCTGGTGCAGTTATATCTGGCTGAAGACATTATCTCATTCATTAATTATAGCAATCAAAATAATGGTTATTTCAGAAAACGGTCTTAAAAATATAATATGAAATAGATAGAGGAAAATCTATGGAAGGGTATTCAAAATGGTATAGAGGTACCTTCAGAATCTGGGGAGCTATATAACTGGGTCCCCGAGATGAGAATGCCGCCACTGCAGGTGCTGGTTTTACTCCTATTGTAGTTTTTCCTGCTGTTGTAGTTTTGCCTGCTGAAATTGTTCCTAGAAGCGATCTGGGAGAATAATGTAGTTGCTTTTCAGTATATTCCATTCGTAAGCCATGTTCTTTGCCACCAACTAGAATAAGGTTGGTTGGTTCTTAACTATATAACTAAGAGTTGCATATGGGTCACCGTTAGTGTAATTGGAAGTTAACTCTTATTTCACTTCCAATGTGGGATTATTCTGCACACTCATGTCATGAAGCAGTAGAACCACTCAAAAAATGTTCAAGCAAAATGACAGTAGCTCTTACGTGGTGGAATTCATGTAGGACTGGAGAAGAAGACCGCTCTTATGACTGATCATTGTAGCTGGGATTATATGAGTGTCAGCAACCATGTCATCATTCTCATCATTGACATGAATCATACCCACACCTCCTGCGTCATGAACAGCTAATCCTTTTGCAAGCCTGTCAATGTCTCCTCGAAGACAAATGACTATCTTTCCCTTTACCTTCTCTCGATTGAGAGAACCCGGGTAACATAACCGTCTGTAATCATATTTTGGACTCAGAAAGAGTAAACTTAATGAAGAATACATTTTTTAAACAGAAAAATAACTCAATATTATGCTTGACTGGTGAGTAATGACATAAAGTTGTAGACGAAGATTTGTGTTTGCTTGTTGGATATGGCTTGCATTAATTTCTGGGAATGACTATATAAGATTGGTTTCATGAAGGCAAACCATTTGGAAATGGAGAAATACATTTTACTATTCATGGATCAAGAACAACTTTATTAACATATGATCATGCTAATATATTTTTAGAATTTGGAAAAGTCTAGAATGTTGAATATTTTGCACTACAAGGATTGATCTACTTGAACAACCTGAGCCACATGAAAACCTTCGAGGCTAGCAGACCTTGGATCATTAATACTGTTTAACCCTAAGAGAAAATACAAGAAGCTAAATATTCCAAATTCAACTAGCTCCGAGACATTGTACTGTTATTTTGCTAAAGAGAAAGGATTTATAAAAGAGGAGCTCGAGGTTTCAAGAAAGAATAGTTGCGTTTACTTCATGATTCATTCTCTTTATAATCTGCACAACATTTACTTTGTTGGGATCAGTTCCAAATATTGCTATTGTGGCAACTGAAGAACTTTACAGAAAATTACTTTTCCCTGCTAGCATTTTTCCCCCTTTGTTTAAAACAACAATTTGGGAAAAAAATTGTTGAGAAATTAAGACGAAGAAAAACTAGGAATCGACATAAATTCATAAGAACACACAGAGATTTATGAGGATCGACAAAGATGCCTACATCATCGGGAGCAGAGCGACGACGTTTTTTTCAATATTTAGAAAAGAGTACAAAATATAAGATTCAGCTCTTGGAGTTTTTTTCAATATTCAGAAAAGAGTACAAAATATAAGACTTCTTAACAACATCTGCATAGAAGTCTCAGAGGCTCACCTAGGGTTACAAACCAGACGTATATATAACCATATAGTACAATATGTAATTTCTTAAATTCCCCCTGTAACAAACCGCAGGGTGTTGCCCCGACACCCCCAACCCACATAATGAAACTCCACTAATTGGACAAATCCTTCCGCTCCGCTCCAGCATCTATCACATTTATGATATATGAGTCATATCTAACAAAACGCCACCTTGAGCCACCTTGACGAATATCCAGCCCCTTAGGAGAAAATACATTAAGTTTTCTTTAATTAAGTTTCCCAGAAAAAAGAATTTCCCTTAATTAAATTTTCCTTAATTAAACTTTTTCAAAAAACCTTTTCCTTAAACTTCCAAGAAAAGCTCTGCCTCTCCTTTCCAGAAAAACTCTTTTTTTCTTCAAGAAAAGCTTTGCTTTCTTTCTAAAAAAAACTCCGTTTCAGCTTTCCTTCCAAAAAAACTCTGCCTCCGCTTTCCTTCCAGAAAGAAATCTTACCTTTTCCGAGTGCAGCAACAAGTTCCCTTTTCTTGCCTTTCCCGAGTCTTGAAATATCTCCGAAATATTTTCGCACTAAATTTCCTTTTTCACGGAATTTCCTTTTTTCGCATGAATTTTCTTTTCCTGCGCCATCCCTTTCAATTCTGCTTCCTGCCGCTTCCTCCGTCGCTCGAACACCTCTGTCTTTCGCAAAAATCACGGTAATCCTTCGCTTACGCATCCTTCGGGAAAGAAATTGGACCGCACCACAACCTTCATTTCGCCAAAAAACTCCACTCCAGAAGGAAATCTAACCTTTCCCGAATTCTTCCTGAGGGAACTGCCTTTCCGCGATCTCTTGCTTCGTAAATAGATCCTTCGTGAGAGCTTCTTCCTTCGCTATTCAGAGCCCTGACCTTCGCTCGATCCCTTTTTCAGCCCGTCGAAGCCTGCTCGCAAGCTGTCGAATTCGCCGAAGTGCTGCCTGTCGCGACCTCCTCTTCGTCTGTTCGCACGGCTCGTCGAAGCCTTCGAACTCCTCTGCACTCTGCCGCGAATCCGGAGCACCTGTTGCGGCCCCTCACTAGTCGCGAATCCCTCCCTGTCGATTCACAACCTACTCCAATCTGCTGCGAACCGCATGAAGCCTCGCCGATTCGCAGATTTTCGCGTTTGCAAACCTCCTTCGCGAAGCTCTTTGCGTGCTCACGATCTTTTTCGCAATTTGCCTCGCTCTATCGCTGCCTGGTCGCGAACCGCCGCCAAGCTTTCTTCTTCTTGTGCTTGTGCTGAAATTTTTCTCCTCTGCCCTCGAACCAGACTCTGATACCACTTGTTGAGAAATTAGGGCAAAGAAAAACTAGAAATTGACACAAATCCAGAAGAACACAGAGATTTACGAAATTTTACAAAGATGCTTACATCCTGGGAGCAGAGCAGCGACTTCCTTTTCAATGTTCAGAAAAGAGTAAAGAATATGAGATTCAGCTCTCAGAGTCTGAGAGACTCACCTAGGGTTACAAACCGGACATATATATAACCCTATAACACAATATGTAATTTCTTAAATTACCCATGTACTAAACTGCGGGGTGTTGCCCCCGCACACTCAACTCATATAATGAAACTCTCTCGATTGGACAGATCCTTCCGCTCCACTCCGCTCATGGGCTCTGCTCTGCTCGAGCATCTGTCCCATTTATGGTATATGAGCCATACCTAACAAAAATTATCTTTAAAGAAATGATATGCTTCATGCAGATGTGATAAAGTGCTTGTAAGAGAAGAAAATTTACTCATTTTTTTGCACGATTACTCAGTGAGAATTTGCTGATTTGGACTTTGGGACTGTTAGTTATGTAACATTTCGTCTATAAAATATGAATAATTGAATGCAAAATAATTTATCCATTTTCAGTTCAAGTAATTCTGTTTATTTTATCCGTCGAATTTTTTTGTAAAAATTGTGGCAGAATAATGCTATCAAACCAGCTTCATTATCCCACATTTATTTGCTTTTCATGACCAAGTGTTTGCTATAAGCCAAACATTTCAACCTTAAAACTCCAAAGAACCCATGTTGTATCTTATTTCTAGCACAAACTCAGTCCCAGAACTCTAAAAATGCATGAGAAAAACGTTCAACTTGAAGAAGTGCATTAAAGTTGATCTTCATATCTTACGCTTTATGGATAGAGACATTGTCAACCTTGGCGTCAAATGAGTTGATCAAAGGGTAAAGCTTTTTAGATTTCAGACCCCTAGCAGTCATGCTTTTTCCCTACAAAACCAAAGGAAGAATGAGCAAAGCTACATTTTCATGCACAGGTCATGTATATTCTTTTCATGCATGAACTAACAAACATCAGCTTCTTATTGCTGAGAGTGACAAAGTTGGTGAAATCTCGGTCGATTGAGCTGGCTGCCACAGTCATCACCCATGGTGCAGAATTTGACACTAAACCCTCAAAAGGACCATTATTTCCAGCAGAGCAAGCCACAGAAATGCCATTTAGCATAGCATGGAAAGAACCCACAGCAACTGCATCAGCAAAGTAGTTAGTGGCAATGCCCCCAAGTGAAATTGAGATCACGTCGACGCCGTCTTTAATGGCCTCATCGAAGCCAGCTAAGATGTCGGCATCGGAGCAGCCCAACTCCCAGCAAACTTTATAGGAAGCCACATGAGCTGCAGGTGAGCCACCCTTAACTGTGCCATTGGCAAAGCCAAAGAAGCTGGCTTGGGGCACAAAACTACCTCCTGCTGTTGACAGGGTGTGTGTTCCATGGCCATCAGTGTCCCTCGTTGTGCCAATACTGACATTAAATGGTATCCCTGCTTTTGACTTGTATCCCTTGTCAAAATATTTTGCACCTATCAGTTTTCTGCATGAATAACAATGTTAATTTTCATGCAAGTTTAGATTCGTTTCAGGTGATAAGATGTTTAATATATACCTGTTGCAGATAACTCCAGATTTTGTGCTATTCTCGCATGATCCTTTCCATTTGGGTGGGATTTCTCCCATTCCATCGTCATGAAAGCTCACAGATTCAGGCCACACACCTGCGAAAGAGGGAAAAATTTGCAGATTGCTGAGGATGGAATGATTTGCGGCTAAATGAAAGAAGGGAATGAGATGAAGCTCATTAGAAGTTGACAATGGAACAACCTGTGTCAAGGTGAGCAATTATAATATCTTTTCCATATTTGGCCTTTGTCCAGATAGAATCTGGAGGAACAAATCCATCTCTCTCCAACCCAAGAAAATCCCAAGTTCTTGTTGTATGTAGTTGCAAGAGCCGGTTTGGGAACACGGATATCACATCTGGGTGTTCTATGGAATGCGAGCGTTGAAAAATAAATTTAGTTGAGAGAGAAGACAATTCATTCAACGAGTTAAGAAATCTATTACCAGGAAAGATTTATTTGGATAGATTTTGTTTGGGGAAATGTATATAAACATCACAAATTCTTTTGTAAATAGGGGAGATGTGGGCTGCGTGAATCTTCTAATGGCCGGGAGATGTCAGGGTTTGGCTCAAGAGTCAACGTGATATTTGCATGCGTGCGTACGCAAAGCTGCGTGCGGAATAACGTCTCAATAACTTTTGTTTCTGGGTTATTGGGGCAGGTTATTTGGGTATTAATTCCAATCACCTATAACCTCAATAACCTCTCAATAACCTTAGTGAGTTCTATTTCAGTGTTATTCATAAGTTATTATGGGAGTATTGGGGGGTTAATTGAGTACGCACGTAGATTTGCGTGTGTATTACGTAATTTTTACTTTATTTGATTTAGAAATTCCTTTTTATTATTCTTGTTCTTGAAATAACATGATGCAAAGTCGAATATTTAAGTATAATTATGGTGTGTGATTCAAAATCAAGTTTATGAAGTCACGCCATCGTATAATTCTTTTTTGAAAAATTTACGGACACATCACACAATTTGAAAAAAAAAATTATTGTAAATAAGATGAAATAGGTGGAAGTAAAAGTCATAACATATTAACTACCTATAAAAATTAGAATTAAAAGAATCCATGAACAATTTAAAACCATTAAGATATAAGAACAAAGGAGTTTAAAGAGAGGCATCCCACTAAGTCAAATCTATGCCAAATGCATAATGACTTTTGAATTTGGTAAAATTAAAACTAATGATCTTTTAATTAGAGACATTATACGAAAAACTTATTTGCCATCAATGCCGTCGAAAAAGATCGAGGTAAACTAAGTCTTGTCATTGATTACAAACCCTTGAATAAAGGTTTAGAACGAGTGAGTTATCCTATTCCTAATAAAAGAATCAACTTTTCAAAATTTGATCATAAGTTTGATTATTGACAAATCGAAGTCTGCGAAAAAAAATATCATTCTAAAATGGTATTTATTGTCCCATTTGAGCATTATAGATTGAATGTTATGCATTTTGGTCTTAAAATTGTCCCATTCAAATTTCAAGATATTATAAATGGTATGATTAATTCATACTCTTTGTATTACATTGCATATATTGATGATGTATTAAATTTTTCTCACTCCAATGAAGACTATTTTAAATATTTTTTTGTACCTTTATATGGATAGCTCAAAGGAATGATTTAGTTATTTCAACATTTAAAATTAGACCTATTTTAAACATAAATATGACTTTTTCTTAATGTCATATTATTTCCAATTCCTCTATCATGAAATAATTGAAACATTGAAGTAGTAGACAAATTTCCAAACATAGTTATTGAGAAAAAGGAACCCTTTATTATATAACATATTTTTGCCAAAATATGCTTCTGAAGACTAAAGGAAAATTCTCCACTATGGTCCTCTATAGAAATGCAATCGAAGTAAAACCTCTTGCATTAAGCTCGCTAATCCAAGTGGTTTAAATTTCTTGAAACCCATGATTTTAAATCTAATATATGGTGGAATGCTTTAACAATTAAACTCAAGTGCCCCTAAAGAAGAATTTAGTCGTTTTACATTTGATAGATGAAATATAACACAATCCACGTATTCTACCGTTATAAAAGATTGGGATGTCAAAATGACTCATTATTCGCGAACAGCTCGTGTTCTGCTAGTTAAGAAGCTCGTGTATAGCTTGTTCGCTAAGTTAACGAGCTAAACGCGAACAAAAATTTATTTGTTTGTGTTCGGCTCGTTTTGGCTCGAAATGCTACTAGACAAATACATATATATATATATATATATATATATTGATGAGTAGTATTTTTTTTTAAAATAATTGACTATAAGGCTACAAGGATTTATAATCAATTATAAGTAATAATTAAGAAAATATAATAAATAAATATTAAATTAGATTCAAATGATGTTTTAATATAAATATTGCTTTTTAAATTTTGCCCCAACCCTTAAAAATACCCAATCCTTAACATTTTATGACTATGTGATTAGAGTTGTTAAAATGACTCTTTTTCATGAACGGCTCTTTTTCTCCACGGCTCGTGTTCGGCTCGATAAACATAGACACTTTTTGAGCTCGAAATTTAAACGAGCCGAACACGAGACACCCCTAATAAAAGACATGCTCGCAATTCTTAATTTTATTTTCAATTTTTATTAAGAAAAAATAGTCCACTAAATTCATCTTTTTTTTTATCAAAATAAATTTTTTTCGTGAAATTTTTTTTTTTGAAAAATTTACCCAAATATCACACAATTATTGTATATTTCATAAGACATCTAAAGTTCGATATTTATGTCGATCACACTTTGATGTCATAAACCTATGTATGAAAAAAATGAATTTCACTTTTTGAAAGCCACTAATAGTCGTATTTTTTTATGAAATGCTAAACATTTATAATATATATTGGGCTGCCTCGTCTTCATGTAGGTATGCGGCCAAACCATTAATATGTTTGTTATAAGAGTAGATGATTGCTTGCTGAGCCTTCTCCTTGCTATTCAAGATAAAAATAGAAAATGATATTGCTTTGCATTTAAGAAACTTCATAAGAAATTAGAGACGACAAATCTGATTTTGCTTTACCTTTCCAGGAAAGACTCCAGGAACTCACGGTGGGAGCAAGTTGCCCTGTCAAAATCTTCAGTTGTTGCTTCTTTTCCATGATAATGCCCCCCAAGATAAACTATGTACACCTTTTATGACAATATAATATGGAGGATATTTAGTCTTGGAAGCACATGGAAAACATACTAATCTCAAATTTGAGTGCTTGTGGAGGAGTCAAAGCTTTCATCTAATGAGCTAATGGTGGATTGGATTTTAAGGACATTGAGTTTGAATGCCCTGTGGAGGGTGTTGTGATAAGTTTTCTGTTGTCCACTATCATTTGAAGAACATAATGTAATGTTTCGTTTCATCTACCGGGAGAAGAACCGGAACGTCAAAAAGAGACAGAAAAGAAAACAAAGAAGCGACGTAGAGGAAACTAGGTGTCGGGACGTCAGAGAGGGAAGGGTAGCCGAAGAGTTGTTTTTCATGTATAAATCCACGCGTTAGAGAGGGTGGACGATAGAGGTGAGAACTTATCTGAAGGTTGAGCGGCGGCGATGAGTGTCTTGGCCGATCGAAGGTAGATGAGAGAGAGGAAGCTCGCGGGAAGTGAACTTATATGAAGTTTGAGCGGCGGCGATGAGTGTCTTGGCCGATCGAAGGAAGATGAGAGAGAGGAAGCTCGCGAGAAGTGCAAACGCTAAGAAAAAAGGCGCGCATTTTTTGTCCGGATACCTGACGTACCTCTACGTGCGTTGCAGGGTATTCCTGAGTTATTTTCAGGTTATTTCTAGGTTATTTTCAATAATCCCGAAATAACCCAGAAATAATCCAAAAATAAAGACCGCGAATTATTTCTAGGTTATTTCGAGATTATTGAAAATAACCCAGAAACAACCTGAAAATAATTCAGGAATACCTTGCACCGCACGTAGAGCTACGTCAGAAGTCCGCACAGAAAAATTTTTGAGAAAAAAGAGCGTTGTGCATGTGCTGAAGCAAGAGATGAGCGATGGAAGGAAGGATGCTTTGATTGCTGAAGAAGCTTGTGTTGGAAAAAGAGTTGAAGCATTCGAACCGAGCAAGCCGTAGGGTACCTCCTGCCCTAAGAAAAATTATTACATCCGGTGTCCGTGTGTGTGTGTGATATGAAAGATTTATTTGAAATATGAAAAAAAAAATTATAGTTATTCATTTAAATTTTAGTGGACATTTATTGATATTGAATAAAATCATAAATGTCGATTTAGTTGAAGTTTTGATAGTCAAATTAAAGTAACATGAATACCTAAAATGAAGCTTCTAATCAACAATTAAAGTTATATAAATAATTAAGAGATTAATTAAGCATAATTAATAATATGCTTATGATTATATTTTTACGATATTGTAGGCAACTAATTGTTGGAAGCAAAGATTAAACGTGTTTGAAACAAGTCATACAACTTCGAAGTGAGTACCTTTACTTCTAATAATGATAATAATATTGTATTTCTTTTACATCACTTGTAGTAAAATGTCATTAGCAAAGATATCCTGTTCCTGCAACAAGAATATGATTATTCTGAATTATTATTTAATTTCATCATTTCAAAATAAATGTGAATGGTTTGCATAGTTATACTTATTTACTTCACATGTATGTTATTTAGATGAAAATGAAATGATTTATAGTATGCTTGCATGTGCATGTCTGACCATGATTGAGCACCCTTTGATGATACTAATGGAAGGAACACTAATGTACCGGTGCACGTAAATAAAAAAGAATATTGATATTGATGTGTCTTAATTGACTCAAATTTTTAGATGGAGCTCATGTGACGGTTGTAAAGCTATGAAATGATATTGATATGATAATGATATAGACCCCTTTGAATATCATGTCAAATATTTTTTTGATTTATAAAACAACTTAACTAACATGCATATTGTTCTTTCTTTTCCTTGTATTCCTGTAGTTTAGAAGTATGCGTATTCACTGACTTGTTTAGCTCACATTTGTTTCACTGACTTTTCAGGTTTAATTAAATTATTAAAATATGAGAGATAGACGAGAAAATGTTTAAAGAAGATGCACACAACCATCAATGAGGTGATTTTAAATTATATTTCTTTAATTTAAGTTGATTTGTGACTCTTTCATCTGTTAAAAACAAGTTGTAAAAAATGAACATCAATAATTTAATACATAAATATGCAACTTATCAAGAAAAGCATGAATTGCTCAAATCATATCTTAGCTTTGTAATTCTATATATAATTAAGATTTCCATTTGAATGTGAAATTGAATACAATAATTGAAATAAATTTTTTAATATGCATATGAGATATAAGAGTTATTATTTTATGTCAGCGTCACTTCATCATACTGACATAATAACATTACTTTTAAGGTTCGTTAAGGTAGTATGTCTAATGGCATTTATCACCCAAATAGTGTACAAAACCAATCATTAAATCTCTTAAGTCTTTAAACTTAAGGTTATAAGTTCTATGATAGTATATTTCTATTTATGCAGAAGAATAAACCTACACAATTCATTTGACTTGATGGTAAAGAACTAATAAAGACTCTAAGGTAGATGCTTCCGGGAAAATCATGATCAAGGTCTAGACAACTATCTGTAGTTTTTAAAGTTATAAGCCACACTTCTATTTTAGTCATTAAAAGATCTAATTGTTGATATTTATATGCTCCTTTCTCTTTTAATCTTTGCACAATCAATAGTTTAATATTGTAACCTTTTACCTTTAGGTAACCCCCTTAAGTGAAATCGTGAGTCTACTCTATTCTCTTTTCTAAATTGGCATAACACATTTTGTTTAGCATTCACAAACTTTATCAATATTCATGTATTCTCTATAAGCTCATTAAGTTACAATAAAACTAATGGCATGAATTTGGTTGATGTTTCAAAGTTTAATTTCTAAAGCATATGTCACATATAAATCATTTAGTTGTATTCCCTAGGGTTCTGTAATGATATAAGTTTTTTCAATGTTCCAAAGTATAGTTTCTATCATCCCTTCATCATTTCATCACTATGGGAAACTCACATAAATATATTTCTAATTGTTGTAAGGTTACATATCCATCCTCTTCATTAATTGCACTTTTTCTACAGTTAGTAATTTTAATCTCAATTATTTTTTAGTAAGATATAATTTCATAGGTATGATTTCAAAATTTTTTTGAGCACTCCTTTTGTGATTTTGTATCCTTATATCTATAACCTTCAACTATCAAACTGACCCTCGACACCTTTATGTGGTAAAGAAAAAGAACTTGAGTAGGCATCCTGAATTAGGATTGTTCTCAAGTATCATACATAGAATATAATAATCACAAGAGCTTGTACTTATAGGAAACCTAATCCCTTAGAAATAAATAAACCATATTTAACCTCCTTCCTCATTTGGGATAAATCAGAGGAACCTATTTCTAATTTGCCTTTTATTATTTTAGCATTGGGAGACATTTTTGATTATTGAGGAGATACCTTCCTTTTCTTTTTCATGGCATTCAATTGAATTCCACTAATAGGTTAGATAATAATAGAATATGAGGCCTTCACTATATAATGAATCAATTAGGAAAATTTTTTAATTATAATAAAAGACAAATGATGATCAAAATGAGCTTGACCTTAATAATCCTATAATAGAAGCCACAAGTTCATATATAATTTACGAGCATATTAAACATTATTCAAATTATCTTTTTAGGTTTTTACATACAAATACAAATGAATTTGGAGGCCATGAAAAAGCTGAATAAGCTAAGGTCTTATTTATGCAGATTTAGCAATAGAAGGACCAAATTTATCTATACAAAAGTGGCACCTAAATCAAAGACGAACCTAATGGAAGCAAAATGTAACAAATCAGGCTTGTAATAAAAGTTTTTCATTGTAAGGTAGTTGTTGCCTTCAATAGAAATTTCATTTTAATGACTAAATTAGGAACTTTTTAATTAGGTTTTAACATATTTTTTCATATTCATTAATCCAAAAAAATAAACATAATTTTTTAGGATTTCATGATAGTATATCAAACATGATATCATCTTTACAATAGTACTTGTACATCAACAACATACTTTATCTAATCAAGTATAGTTCTTGGCACAAGTATGAAAATAAAGCAATTTCAATATTAACTTAAGAGTTTTTAAAACTATTTTAAGCTAACTTATACTTAAAATTAATGTCTTGATGAAACAAATTGAATGACACCTTGAAATCCTTGATCCAAGTGAATCGAAATGAAGCCCTTGAGGGGTATTGAGAAACTTTTTAGTATTGTTTGATGGATCAACTGATTTTCTAATTATGTATGCTTACATTCAAATGTATGTCTTGATGAGAGAAATCAAACAAATTAATATCACCAAGTTTTGTTGTTAATAAGACATTAAATGTCTAAGATATGATATATAATTATTAGAATCTATATATTCTATTTGATATGGTGTTTTGAGTGTTTGGCTAAAATAATTAACAAATTATTTCAAAATTAAAACTATAAATATACCTCATTCTTTACATAAAATGAAAGTAAACAAAGCGAAAGAGAGCTTATAAGTCTAAAAAAATTCTAATGTTTATCCAGACATTTGGTATCGACAATTATCAATATCAACCCATATCACATAGGTCTGCAAATGAACAGAGCAAAGCCAAGCCAAGCAGGTGTTTGTTCAAGCTTGGCTCGAGCTTAATTCAATGCTTTTAGACTCTGTTCGAGCTCGAGCTCATTTATAGCTACTCTATTCAAGCTTGGCTTATGCACAATTCGAGTTGGTTCATATTGAGTCCCATCAAGCTTATTAGGGAACAACTCATTTAATGAAATACAAGAGACTTAATCAAGCCTTAATCTAGCTTCAATAGCTAGCTCTTTATTTGAGCTTTATACTGATGGTTTGTTGGAAAAATAAATAATCCATATTAAACAATACTTGTCTAGCCTAAAAATAAATATTTAAACTATATTGTTCATGACTGTGTTGTAATTTGGCTTATAACAAGCATGTTCACGAACTTTAAATGATACTGTTGATTAACATAAATGAGCTAAACAACAAACTGTTCCAGCCAGTTCATTTTGTACATGAATTAGCGCCTATGAAAGTGTTCAAACTTATTTGATTAATTAATCAAATGATCATAAATGAGATTTAATCGAGCCGAGTCACGAGTAGCTTGTCGAACACTTGGTTCATTTGCAGCTCTACTATCATCTGATTGTCATTGCTCGACTGCCGTCATTTGAATGCTATTATTTGACAGTCATTGTTGATTATCATTTCTTGACCATTATCTTTTGCTACCCTATACTGTCATCAATGTTTCATTGGTGACAATCACAACTTTTCTTATTTCCTATTGATTCTCTAATATTTCCATCACATGCAACATAAACTAAGCTAGCTATCCAAATATTATAAAAATAACCTCTCCAATTAGGCAGAAGATGTGTATTTTTATAATCTTCAACAATATAGTAATTTTTTCTACAACATTAGGCCCTAGTATTTTTTTTTCATTTTTTTGAATTTTTGCACAAGAGTTTCTGTATATATTGTAAGTTATATATATATATATATACTCCTTTTGTGATTTT